>NC_133620.1:429380285-429558537 GCF_048593235.1 Sminthopsis crassicaudata
TTTTTATTGCATTGTGATCTGGAAAAAAATGTATTTACTATTTCTGCCTTTCTACATTTGATTTTGAGGTTTTTATGCCCTATTGCATGGTCAATTTTTGTATAGGTTCCATATACTACTGAGAAAAAATGTGTATTTCCTTCTGTCCCCATTCAATTTTCTCTTAAGGTATATCATACCTAACTTTTCTAAAATTCTATTTACTTCCTTAACTTCTTTCTTATTTGTGGTTTAAGTTACCTTGTTCTGATAATGTAAGATTCCCTACATATATAGTTTTGCTGTCTATTTCTTCTTGCAGCTCTCTTCCTCTAGGAATTTGGATGCTATATCACTTGGTACATATATGTTTAGTATTGATATTACTTCATTGTCTATGGTGCCTACCTACAGCAAAATGTAGTTTCCTTCATTATCTCTTTTGATTTAACATATTTTTGCTTTAGCTTGATCTGAGATCAAGATCGCTATCTCTGCTTTTTATATATACTTAAGCTGAAACATAGTAGATTCTGCTTCAGTCTTCTACCTTTACTTAAAATATGTATCACTCTATTTTAAATGTGCTTCTTGTAAACAACCTATTGTAGAATTCTGCTTTTAATCCAGTTTGACATCTGCTTCCATTTTGTGAGAGAGTTCATCTCATTAACATTCGCAATTAAAATTACTAACTCTATATTTCCCATTATCTTATTTTCCCCAGTTATACTTTTCTCTTTCCTCTTTTCCATTCCCTCCCCATGTTTTGCTTCTGACCACCACTTCCCTGAATCTGCTCTTCCCTTTTACAGTACATCTTCTGTAAGAGGCTCCTTCTATTAATCTGGAATCCCCCACAGAGCATTATCAATTTAAAGTGCTCCCTCAAGGAATGGCTAACAGCCCTACTTTGTGTCAAATGTATGTAGCTGCTATTCTTACTCCTATTAGGGAGAGATTTCCTACAGCAAAAATAATCCATTATATGGATGATGTATTGATTTCACATCCTCAACAAAAGGTTACAGATGAGATATTAGAACAAACTATTATAGCATTAAATAATAATCATCTTCACATGGCCCCAGAAAAGATTCAGAAAGGATTGAAATTTCAGTACTTAGACCATCAAATTAATGGGAATCAGGTATCTAAGCAAATTCCCAGATTGGCCCCGGAGAAGATAAAAACACTTAATGACTTTCAAAAATTAATAGGTTCAATCCAGTGGATAAGAACCTTGGTTCCTATAACAGATCAAGAGATGGAACTCCTTTATGCAATCCTTAAAGGAGACCCCCAACTAAATTTGCCACGAGAATGATCTAAGGATGTTTTAGGGGTCTTGGACATCATAGCACAAAGGACTCCGCGAACTCTTACTTGTGTTGATATAAAGGAACCTATAGGGTTAACTATACTCAATAATGAAGGAATGACTGCTGTCCTTTTTCAATCATGCGGAGTTTTGGAGTGGGTAAATGGAAATAAAGTAAAAAAGTGTTTAAGAGAGCACCAGGAATCACAAGCAGCAATAGTAATGAAAGCTAGTGAAAGATGTGTACAACTCTTTGGGAAACGCCCAATCATTTACTCGTCAACTCCTTAAGAGGTCCTCAAAGAGTTGGCTCAAGAATATGAAGCTTGGGCTATGATATATACTACCCATGCATTTACTTCTTCACCTCTTCCCCCGGTCATTCGGGGATGGAAAGAGATGCCTATAACTTTATCTAGAAGTCCTCTTTCACAATACCCAGTAGATGGCGTAAACGTGTTTACAGATGCCACTAAAGCCAATAGGGTTGCTGTGTACATTCCTGAGAAGAATATGTTGAAAGTAATGCAGACCCCTTTTTCTTCTGCTCAGAAAAATGAGCTGGCAGCTATTTGTTTTGCCTTGAAGCTACTACCTCATGATCCCTTTAATTTAATCACTGGCAGTCTATATTGGGCTAATGCTCTTCAACACATAGCTGATGCTGAGTTGGATATGTCAACATCTTCTATTAGGGAACTATTTAAACAAGTTCAAAGTTTACTTCTTGCTAGAAAGGAACCTGTGTATGTCCTCCATGTCAGATCTCATACTTCGCAATGCGGGCCTATATTCCAGGGCAATTCTATAGTTGACTCCTCCCTCTCATCTCCTATAACAACTATATGGTATTTAGCCCCTGAGTTAGCTCATTCTCAATTCCACCTATCCGCTCGGTCTTTACATCGGTTATATGGTATTTCCCGGGACCAAGCCCGCCAGATAGTTAAAGGCTGTACTGCCTGTATTCCCTTTAGGCCCCCTCCTCGAGAACTTACCTCTAATCCTCGAGGTGATCTGCCTAACTCTCTTTGGCAAATGGACGTTACTCACTTTCAATCCTCCTTAATTCATGTAATGGTAGATACCTTCTCTGGCTTTATAATGGTGACTCTACAGAACAGTGAGGCCACAAAAAGTGTAATACAACATATGCTAGAGTGCTTTGCAGTTGTTGGAGTACCCCGCACTCTAAAAACTGATAATGGCCCTGCATATACCTCTCGAGGCTTTAAGGCCTTCCTAAACGAGTTTGCCATTCATCATATTATAGGCATTCCTTATAACCCTATGGGACAGGCAATAGTGGAGCGTGCTAATCAATCTCTAAAATGCACGCTCATTAAACAAAAAGGGGGAGCTGTTGGAAGGCTGACTAGAGCGCAAATAGCCAAAGCAGTATTTACTCTGAACTATTTACAAGTCAGAGAGGATGGTACAACACCAGCCATGAAATTTTACACTACCTCCCCAATTAGAAATGACAATAATAAAGAGCAAACCAATGATCTGCACCCACAGACGTGCCTGGAAGGCAGTACTGTGTGGTGGAAAGATGAGAAAGGAAATTGGAATGGCCCTCACAAGGTCCTTGTGAGAGGCAAAGGATATCTTTGTGTCTCCACAGGTGAAAATGAAAAAGGTGGAGGACGATGGATCCCATTGCGAAATGCCAGAGAAGTCTCCAAAAAACAGTCGACGGTCTCAAGGTTAGAGGCGGCGAAAAGGGAAGGAGAGGCAACAACAACAGATCCTGGAAAAGAAGCCTCGTAAACGAGGACCTAGGGGTGCCCGGGAAAATGCAACCAGCCGAGCTATGTGGAGGCTGATTATGGGCCTTATGGCAAGCATTCTGATCAATACCTCCATCGCCACCCCTACCGTCCCTCATACATTAAAATGGAAAGATATTATAACTACCAAAGAGGCAGCCAATTATTGGGCTGTTACTCCCAATTTGCCTGTTTTTCAGATGATGACATGGCGTCATCAACCCCTTCCATTAATTGTGCACGGTAATGCTTCTTTTCTTGATGGCCCTTGGTTGAATTTCCTGATCCCACTTACTAATAAGACTCACAATGGAACTTTAACTTTCTACACTCGCTATGCCCCTATTTGTGTATACTATGATGCAAATAAGACGAATGTCTCAGAGTATTGTATTCCTTTGACACCATGGAAAACTTCTCAAAGATCCCACAGAGATCGGGATCTCAACAATTTTACTAGTTCCTTAGATGTCGAGCTGTTAGCAATCCCACATGATGATCCAGTTAATGTATCTTCTATTATAAAGGCTTCTCATCTACCCCCATGCGCCTATGATGCAGATGATGTAGTATTCAGCCCCATGAATAGTTGCTCTACTGGGACAATTGGGGGGACTTACCAGATTGGAGAGGAGAAATTAATTTTTTGGGATAAGAATGCTACTAGTACCTCTGCTCTGGTTGCCCCTTCTCCGGTGGTTGAAGGGATCCCACAAACTCAATTATGTAAAATAGGACTGGCATTACAAGGCGTGAATGTCTCTGTGAATATATCCAATCCTTTACATAATGACTTGTCTTTTGGACAATGGTTTGAAGTATTTAAGACTAAAAATTCTACTTGCCATAAAAATTATGGGGAGAATAGTACCCTCTGCTATAGATTTAAAGGTAAAGTCCTTACGCTAGATAATGCAGCATTTAAGCTTTGTAGGTCCCCTAATATTACTCAAGTGACAGATGAGTATGTGACCCAATGTAATAACCCCTTAATTACAAATACACTTAATGAGAATTATATAGGTTATGCTGTATTTCTTCTTAGAGTTCCTCCTTATACTACTCACCCTGTACAAGCTGATGATTTTGCAACTTCCATCTCTGATGAATTGAAAACTAATTAGAAAGAAAAGAGAAGAAGAACTGGCGGCTGCACTGTCGGTAGTGAATCTGGCCCTTAACATTATAGAAGAGATACAGATTCATAATATACAAAATCAGTTAAGTCTTGTAGCCTCCTTGTTACCACAATTTATGATTGAGAATGAACAAGCATGGAAACATCAGGAACAGATAGATAGCGCTTTGTTGGCTAGAATAGCACAAACAACTGAGGTTTTGCAAGTGGTTGTACATCAACAAGCTTTGATGCTTCGCTATATGAGAATGCAATGTCATTATAAGTATTACCCTGTATGTGTTACTCCTGTCCCTTTTAACTCTACCTTATATCAATATCTGGAAGATGTGTTAAAAAATGCTACTTATGCTACAAATGCTACTAGTGAATTGAGAGCTCTTGATCTTATTATTTCTGCTATGCAAAATGCTTCTACTACTTTTACCAAAGAATGGAATGAGGAAATTTCAAAGAAGTTTACCTCTTGGTTTGAAGGCATGAGCCTGACAGATTTCTTTCATTGGCTTACAATTGGATTTATTGGAGTTGTATTATTGATGCTTATGTTCTGTCTATTACCCTGTGTTTTTTCAATTCTCCTTAAGGCCACCGGTGCCGCTCTTGAAGCCCTTAAGGCGGATATCTTATACCCGTTAAAAAACAAAAAGGGGGAGTTGTAAGAGGCTCTGGACCTGAACCTCCTGGGGGAGAGTTGAGACGCCTTTGTGTCAGGACCCGCCTGAACCCGGATCTGCCACCATGGCAATGCTGACGCAGCAGGATCTGGGTGGGTACAGGGGAGGCACAGTAAGGACTGGCTCCACCTTCGGGGAGGAATCAGGGAGGAGTCCAAACTCAAACGGGGAATAATGTGGAAAAGACTAATGGGCTATAAAAGAGCTAACACGGAAGGGCTGGGAGAGACACTGCTGACTTGTAACTTCAATAAACATCACTGTGTTCTATCCACCTCGGCTCTCTGTCTGGTGATTCCCTCCTCCTGTCTCAACGAGGAGGTCCAGAGACGTCCAAAGCCCCATCGGGTTGGGGAAGCTGGAAGAGGTAGTCACCATTGAGGTTCCCTGTGACTGGTCCTGGCCCCTAACAGTCTTCCCTTTCTTATCCCTTTCCTTTACTACTTCTGTTCTTCCTTTTATTAGCCTCCCCCTTCCCTTTCCCCTTTCCCTTCCTACTTCCCTAGGGTGAGACAAGTTTCTCTATCAAATTAAGTATGTCTAATATTCTCCCTTTGAGCCAAATTTGATGAGATTAAGGTTTACATTGATGCTCAAACTCCTCCATTCTTTCCCTCAATTTTAATAGGTCTTTTTTTGCCTTTTCGTGTAACTTAATTTTACTTCTCTTTTCCTCTTCTTTCAGTACAATCCCTTTTCCACTCCTAGTTTCTTTTTCATATCATCACAATAAAGTCAAATCATACCTACATCCTCTAAGTATACCCTTAACAAAGATACAGTTCTCAAGTTAAACATATCATCTTTCCCATATAGGGATTTATATGTTATATAGGAATATATATATACAAAACATTTTTAAAGGTTAAAAATGTTTTTCTTGTTCTTACCTTTTACTTTATGCTTCTCTTGAGTTCTATATTTGAAAATCAAATTTTCTGTTGAGCTCTGATTTTTTTCATCAAAAATAAATGAAAAATTTGCCTAAAAGATAATGCTTAATTTTGTGGAAGAGTTGATTCTTAGTTTTCAGTCCTTTAAACTGGAAGCTGCTAGGTCCTGGCTAATCCTGATTGTGGTTCCTTGATACTTGAATTGTTTCTTTCTGGCTTCCTGCAGTACTTTTTCCTTGATCTAATAATTCTGAAATTTAGCTACAATATTCCTTGGAGTTTCTATTTTGGAGTCTCCTTCACGAGATTATTGGTGGATTCTTTCAATGGCTGTTTTACTTTTTGGTTCTAGGACATCAGGGTAATTTTCCTTGATTTCTTGAAAAATGTTTTTAGATCCAGGAGAGACAATCTAAGAATTATTGGACTACCTAAAAACCATGATGAAAAAAAAAAAATCTCCTGGATCTATTTTCCAGCTAACTGTTTTTCCAATTAGGTTTGGTTTTGTTTTGCTTTTTACATTTTCTTCTATTTTTTCTTTTTTTCTCTTTTGTTTTGATTGATTCTTTATGTCTCATTGAATCATTCATTTCCATTTGTTCAATTCTAATTTTCAGTGAATTATTTTCTTCAGTTAGCTTTTTTATTTCCTTTTACATCTGGCTAACTGAAGTTTTAAATGTTATTTTGTTCATTGGGGTTTTTTCCCATTCCACCAATTCTATTTTTTTAGGAAGCTGTTCTGTGTTTCCATTTCATATAATTCTATTTTTCAAGGAGTGTTTTCTTTTACCATTTCACCAAATCTATTTTTAAGGAGTTATATTCTTTTTCCATCTCACCAAATGTTATTTTAAAAATTTTCTTCAGATAATTTGTGTTTCTTTTTCCAAACTCTCCTGCAAAGCTCTCATTTCCTTTCTCCACTTTTCTTCCAAATCTCTTTTAAGATCCTTTTTGAATTCTTCCAAAAGAGCCTTTGAGTTGAAGACCAACATGTATCACCTTTTGAGGCTTC
The DNA here is from genome assembly GCF_048593235.1 of Sminthopsis crassicaudata. NCBI lineage: Eukaryota > Metazoa > Chordata > Mammalia > Dasyuromorphia > Dasyuridae > Sminthopsis > Sminthopsis crassicaudata. The sequence continues at coordinate 429,387,087 of NC_133620.1, forward strand.
ATCTGGAGATGTTTTTCCCTTACTGTCCTTAGGGTTTGAGGTCTGTTCTTCCCTGTTTCCACAATAACTATCCTTAGAGCTCTTTTTGCTTTTCTGCTCATTTTAAAGGTTGAGGTGTGCTCTTAGAGCAAAGGGGAAATTGTTCCAAATATCCTTTACAGCCGACAGTGGCTCCACACTGCCCTGGGGCTGGTACTGCTGGCTCCCTTCCCAAGTTGGGTGGGCATGTCCAAGTCCTGTTTCTTATGCTGGGATTCACGGAATCACTATTTGCCTTTGGTAGTTGTATTGGAGGTCTCACAGCTAGTGTGCTGATCCACTGCCTTCTGAACCAGTACAGAGTGGCCAACACTGCTATATTTTGTCTAAGAATCTCCCAGTAGATTTCCTTAGTGTGTGGAGGTTTCTCCACCCTTGGTCTCCTTGCACTGTGCCAACACTGGGCACCTCCTTCTGTGCCCTAATTGATAGACTTTTCCCAAAGTTCTTCCAAAATAATCTTCTGTTGGAAACTTGCTAAATACAAATATTTGTGGGTTCTATTACTCCAAAACCAGTTCAGCAGCTTGATCTCTAAAGAAAGAGCTCAAAGACCTGTCTACTCTTTGCCATCATGGCTCCACCCTCCAACACATATTTTCATATTAGCCATATATAAAAAAGAAAAATAAAGTGAAAAAACTTTAATTTGCACTGTCATCAATTCTTTCTCTGGGTATGACTAGCATTTTTTCATCAAAAGCCTTTTGGAATTATCTTGGGTTTTTGTATTGCTCAATATAGCCAAGGCTTTCACAATTGATCATTATTATCAGATTGCATTTACTCATTTCTTCTTACTTCACCTTGTATCAGTTCATATAAATCTTATGTGTTTTTCTGAGACCACCCCTATCATCACTTCTTATAACACAATAACTCTCAATCACAATCACATGGCACAATCTGTTCAGTTATTTCCCAATTAGTGAGCTTTCCCTCAATTTCCAATTTTTTGCCCCACAAAAAGAACTTATATAGTTTTATACATATCAGTTTCTTTTCCTTTTTCTTTCATTTTTGAAACACAGATCTAGGAATATTATTGTTGGATCAAAGGGTATGCAGATTGTTATACTCTTTGGGAATAGTTCTAAATGGTTCTCCAGAATGATTGGAGCAGTTTACTATTCCACCAATAGTTCATTAGCATCCCAATTTAAAATTTCTTAGCAAGAGATGATCAGTCGATTCCTTCAGTTTCTGCATTAATGTTTGGATCTAAGATATCAGGATCATTTTCCTTGATAACTTTTTGAAATATGTTGTCTAGGTTGTTTCTTTGATAAAGGCTTTCAGGGAGTCTAAGAATTCTCATATTATCTCTCCCCCAATCTATTTTCCAAATCAGTTGTTTTGTCAATGAGATATTTCATATTTTCTTATTTTTTCACTCATTTGACTTTGTTTTATTGTTTACTGATGTCTTATGGAGTCATTAGCTTCTGTTTACCAAATTCTAAATTTTTTTTATTGGGGGGCTGAGGTAATTGGGGTTAAGTGACTTGCCTAGGCACAGCTAGAAAGTGTTAAGTGTCTGAGACCAAATTTGAATTCAAGTCCTACTGACTTCAGGGCTGGTGCTCTCTCCACTATGCCACCTAGCTGCCCCTGCCCAATTCTAATTTTTAAGGAATCATTTTCTTTAGTAAGATTTTTTACCTTTTTTTTCCCATTTTGATAATTCTACTTCTCAAGAAATTCTCTTCAGTAGATTTCTGTGCCTCTTTTACCATTTGATCAATTTTGCTTTTCAAGGAGCTCTTCTCTTCAGTGACATTTTGTACCTCTTTTCCCATTTGAACAATTCTGCTTTTTAAGATGTTCTTCTCTTCAATGGGTTTTTGAGCCTTTTTTTTTTTTTTAAACCATTTGACTGGAGTGTAAAGTGTTCAGGAAAAACTAGCTTCTTGTGAGGTGTGAGGTCAGTTGAGTCCTTTTCAGAGCTGTTTTTCACCTCTGGTGTTCATTTGATTCACCCAACTCTTATCTGTGGCTTCAAGAGGCTGTAGGATGCATAGCAGTGACAACTTGGAAACCATTTCAGCAGATAGGCTAAACTAGATTAAGGATAATTGAGGGGTCTCGAGCCCATCAATGAGTTAAGGGGGTGTCTCCCTCAAGCATGTAAAGACTTCCCCTGGGAGAATGGGCAGATGAGAACAATTTATTCCACTGGTCATGGAGGCAGCTGAAACAGGCACTGTGAAGCACTCAGAGCTCGTTAAGGAAGCCCGAGTCATCCTTGCATCTCAGGCTATATTGCCAGTCATCTTTATTCTTGTCTTGCCACTGGACTCTAATGACTGGAAGAGATTACTAGACTAACAAACTTTGCACAACTCTGCCTCACTTAAATCCAGTTAGTGCATGAATCAAAAGTCATCACCCATGCCATTTTTACCTACTTCAAAGTCCTGTGGCAACAGACAAGTGATAAAGCAGCAGGTACAGATACACTGGGATCTGTAGTTACAACTTTATACACAGACAGTTCAGACTATAGAGTTGTCTTCTTACTGGATGAGACAGAAGTAGGATTCAGCAACCCCTTGGGTGCCTAGGTAAGCAGCCTTTTCAAAGGTCTGTACTGCTCAACTTCCGGCATAGAGAAAGAGCTGGGAAAAGTGCCCTAAAAATTGTCTACTTCACCCAACTCTGAGCTGCTTACCACAGCAGGTGACAACATCACCTGCAGTCAAAATATCAAAAAAAAAAAAGGTACGAAAACTTCTGCAAAGATAATTCTACTCACCATCAGTACATAGAATATGTGCACATTTATGGGCAACATAAAATCCAGAGGATCTGAAAGATGAGCAGCTCTTGGGAGAGAAAACTTAGTAGGTACCCCATCCAAATTGCAGCCTGAGTGAAACAAGACTGGTAAATGAAGGCCAAATTCCCAAAGTTGGAACCAGAAACACATTTCTTCTCTGGAGTGGCCACAGTGATGGGGAGAGCCACGAAGTGGCATAGATTTTGCATTCAAGACTAATCTGATCAGTAAGCTTGTTTCCCAAAAAGAGTGAACAACAGATTCATGGCAATGTGATTGCCACTTGCAGGAAAGCACCATACTACCATCATCTGTGTGTGTGCTCCAACCATGACAAACCCTGTTGAAGTAAGGAGATCTGGAGGCTATCATCACCAATGTGCCAAGAGATGGCAAGCTTATAATTCTGGATAACTTTAACACCAGAGTAGGCAGAGACTATCATGGTAGAGAGTTGTTGGGAGGAATAGAGCTGGAGATAACAACAGAAATGTCACTTACTACTAAAGACTTGTAAGTCTCATGACCAGAATTCCAATTACTAATGCTATCTTCCATTTAACTAAGTGCAATAATTTTGTGGTTCACCCTTATAAAAAATATTGGCATTTAATAGATTATATCAGAGAAGAGATAACCAAGATGTGAGAATAATGAGGGTGCTATGTGGCACAGAGTGCTGAACTAGTGATAGATTTATCTTTTCTAAACTAAACATTCACATATAAGGAAAGTGACAGTCCCAAGGCAAGACAATGTTTTTAATGTTAACAGATTAGAGCATTTCTCCAAGTGTTCATTACTAAGTTGAAGGTAAAGTTGAGCCAACACAGAGTTGGCAACAATGGAACAAAAAGTGAGTGGACAGCTTTCAGAGATTTGGTATACAGAACTGCCTTTACTCACCTGGGGTTAGAACACTTGCAAACATCAAGTTTCACTTGATGAAAATGATGGGGAAACTTAGGAGCTGATAAACAAAAAATGAGAACTCTACAGGATTTATCAGCAGGATAGTTTGTATATATTTGAGAAGTCAGTGTTTAACTCCATCAAAAAATAAACTGTGAGCAAAGCTTAAAGAGATCAAGATTCTTGGCTCAGATGAAATTCAGTTTTATGCCAACAATAACAATCCAAAGCACTTTTATGATGCCCTGAAAACTATTTTTGGGCCAAAGACTTACAGTGCATCTCAACTCTTCAAAGTTGATTTGGCCATATTTATTAGTGATAAGGAGATGATCCTAGAGAGATGGACTGAACACTTCCATAGTGTTCTCAATAGACTCTCATCAATCAATGCTGGAGCCATTGACCCTCTACTTCATGTTGGATTCAATTGTGATCTACCTTTTAACTAAAGAAGTTTTGAACACGATTAGGCTTCTCTCATATGGTGAAGTGCCTGGCACTGATTCTATTTCAGCTGAGATTTATAAGGCAGAAGGTTCGCTGCTCATACAAAAACTGATGGAAATTTTCTGGTTTATATGGCAAGAGGAGGCTATCCCCTAAAAGTTGAAGAATACCTCCAACATCCATCTCTATAAATAGAAAAGAAATAGATTAGTCTATGACAAAATGGGGGAAGGTCTTTCTCTTAGTCACAACTGGCAAGATTCTTACCAGAATCCTCCTTAATAAGTTGATCCTTCACCTGAAAGATGACAATCTACCTGAGAGCCAGTAAGGCTTCAGAAAAAGGCAAAGAAGAGTCAGTATAGTGTTTTCTGCCTTTTCAACTCCAGGAGAAATACGTGTAGCAAAATAGAGGTCTGTACACAACATTCATTGATATGACCAAGGCTTGTGATACTGCCAGTTATGAGGGCTTGTAGAATATTATGACAAATTTTGCCTAGAGAAGTTCATTAATATATGCAAGTTTCATGGTGCCATGATTACCTGGGTTCTGCTTAATGAACAATGCTCTCGTACTTGCCCAGGCACCAATGGAGTAAAACAGGACTTTGTAATTACTTCCATGCTTTTTATCAAGATGTTTTCTGTGATATTGTTTGGCAATACACTTTCCAGGGATGTTCACATAGATGATCAGGTGGGTGGGCACATTGCTAGAGCTAGCTCAGTGTTTGGGAGGCTGCTAAGGAAAGTATGGGAGAGAAGAGGCATTAGACTGCTTAGCAAATTGAAGATCTAGAAAGATGCTGAATTCATTGTTGCATGTTTGTAAAATCTGAAGTCTATCAGCACCATGACAAAAAAAAAAAAATTGAACTGCTTTCATTTGAATTGTCTTAGGAAGATTCTGGAGATCTCATAGCAAGACAGGGTGCCCAACACTGAAGTGCTTTCTTCAGCTGAATTACCAAGCATTCAAACTCTTACTAAAGTGTGTGCAATTTTTATAGGCTGGCCACACTGTTCAAATGCTAAACACATATTTATCTTTAAAAAATGGAGAAGTCACACAAAGGCTCACATAAAGGTCAGAAGAAGTGGTACAATGACATTCTCAAGGTCTCTCAGAATAACTTTGGAATTGACTGCATGACATGGAGACATTTGCACAGGATAGTCCAGCATAATATGCCCTCATCAAAGAAGGTGCTGTACTCTGTGAGCAAAGCAGAAATTTGAGATGTAGAAATTTAGAGCCATTTTCATTTCAATTGTTCATGAGTACTATTTGTGCCTGACCTCTGGTAGGGTCTTCCCAGCTCATATTGGTCTGATTAGCTACAGTAGAACACACTGTACCTTGACCTCAACATAGTATTTGATCCTCTGATGAACAACAATCAATTTTATTGTTAAGGTGTTTTCATTATTTTTATGTGCCTCTTTAAATTCTCTTTTCATAATTTTCTTGCACTGTTATTGTTTTTCTCAGTTTTTTCTTCTACCACTTTTGTCTTTAAATCTTTTGGTAATTCTTATTGGGTTGGTGTCCAATTAACATTTTTCTCTGAGGATTTTTTTTGATAGTTTTTACATTTCTTCTCAATTATGTTTTGGTCTTCCCTGCCATTATAGTAGCTTTTTTACGGTCAGATTTTTGTTGTTTGTTCATCTCAACTTTGAATTTTATGTTCAAATTGGGCTTTGCTCACTTGGGGATGGGGAGGTACTGTTCTAAGTTTCAGGCTTTCTATACTTCTGTTTTCAGAGTTAATTATGGAGGCTTGCAGTTTTAAGTGCTTTCAAGATAGGGTGATTCCAGAAGCATGGTCACTGCTCTCCTGGTCTGTGTGCTTGATCTTTAGTCAGGAAAGGTCCCAGTCCACTGAAGCCAAAAACACTACTGCTCTCTTTGCTTTGGAACTGTAGCCAGGGCTCTTGATCCCTTTGATTGACCACCAGGACTTCTCTCTGGAACTGCAACCCAGATTTGTAGGTGGGTAATAGGGCTGTCAATCAGTACCAGCTGTCCCCAGTGCCAACAAGGAATCCCCTATAATCTTTTTTTCTAAGCAGTTGTCTAATGCATTTGCCTTCCCTGAGCTGAGCTCCTGAAGCTGCTGCTGTGGCCACTATGGCTGCCTCCATGTGTGTGGGCTCCATAATGATCTCCATCACAATGACACAAACTCCTGCTAACCTCTTAAAAATCCTTAGGTCAGAAAATTTTTCTCACCTCAACTTTTTATGGACTCTGCTGCTCTAAATTTGAAACATTATGTTGATTCAATTTAATTTAATTTGAGGCATAATTTTAAAGTTGTTTGGAGGGGAATGTTGGAAAATTTTAACTGGGTGGCTACCCCTAATCTGCCCTCTTGAAATTCTTAAGGATTCTCAACAATAGCAATCTATGATTTCAGAAGTACTATGATAAAAATTACTTCTTAGCTCCTGCCAGTGCTGATAAGATTCAAGGCTAAAATGAGGCATATATAAATATATATTTGGACATGTCCAATATGAGAATACAGCGAGGTGGTCAGTGTCACTGGATCAAAGACTATGTGTTAGGGAATAAGGTGTAAGAAGAATGGAAAGGTAGGAGTTAGGTTATGAAAGGCTAATTGAATGCTAAACAGAGCATCTTATATTTGATCCTGGAGGCAATAGTTTTGGAGTTTACTAATTTCTGAAAGGAATGAGGCAAAAGCCATGGTTGGACTGGCACTTTATTCACTGAGTGGAGGATGGATTGGAGTGGGAAGAGACTCAAGGCAGACAGACCCACTAGCAAGTTATTGCAATAATCCAGGAGTAAAGTGATGAGGGCAAAAGTCAAACTGACAAACTTTGGCAACAGAGTGGATTTGGAGTAGTGAAGAGAGCCCAGGCAAAAATCCTTATATACACCTAGTTAGAAGACATGAATTACCACTAATAAAGCCTCCTATAATGGCTCTTCCAGTCATCCTTTCCTCTCAGATTCTAACCAGACCTCTAAGGCAATAGATCAAGCCTGGATCACTATTATCTACTTTTAACTCAATACACTACTCCATGCTGAACACACAGCCTCTGAAAATCACCACACTTCTGCGGAAAGGAAGAATAGGCAATTTCACTGCAAGCCTCTGTCTTCTCCAGAGAAGGGAAGTCAGAAAAGTTTGAGTACTGTAAATGGTAAAGACACAAGTTAGAGAAGAACTCATCTTTTCACTTGAGAAAGAAAAGATTTTTCTCTTCTGCCTCCCCCCTCCCCATGTTGGTCATGGCATCTAGCACTTATCTAGAGGGACACTTCCCAGGCATTAGTCAGAAAGCCAGTTTCATAAAGAGATGCACAGTTAAGGTCACTGACACATTCCATACATAGAAATACAACGTCCAGAAGCAGTTTCAAGCATGAACCCTGGCAGCAGAGAAAAGAGCCAAATATTGACTCAGAAAGGATTAAGTTTTGGAAACTAAAAGCTGAGCTTTGGGTAGACTGCACTGGAGAGGAATAACAAAGAATTATTTGATTTGAATTAAAAATAATCATGAACTGATGAATGTCAGTGTGCTAGACAGTGAACTCAGGGCATTTTCCCAGCACTGCATCTGACTCCCTGGAGGACCTTGCCATATCACAGAAGCTTTCACACTTCAGCAGATCACACCTCCTAACTGCAGATATCCCCCAGGCTTCTGTTCTAGACCCAGTTTACTAGGTGATCTTATCAGCTCTTGTGGGTTTAATCACATTCTCTGTGCAAATGATTCACAAATCTACCTATCTTGGACCAAACTCTGCCTACTTCCAATCTTGCATCTCCAACTGCTGTTTGTATGAAGACTAGATTTGAACATAGGTCTCTCATCTCCAGCACTCTTAATTCATTACGTGCCTTTAATAAGAACTATTGTCAGATGAGGGGACCTTCTGGTTTTTGGAGAGGTTTGCCCTTTTCCAGATCATTTCACAGATTAGAAAATTGAGGTAAACAAAGTGATTTGCCTAGGGTCCCTTGGGCTAAAAATTGGGTACTTGCATCCTTCAACCTTAGGTGACAACCAGTCCCCTCACCATTGACCTATTTTGCTCTTCCTGAACATGCTCCAGTTTGTCATTGTGACAGGATTTGGCCAGTAAGTCACAATGACAAACTGGAGCATGTTCAGGAAGAGCAAAATAGGTCAATGGTGAGGGGACTGGTTGTCACCTAAGGTTGAAGTCAAAGTTTGACATTTTCTATGTAGTTATATTTGAAGGGCAAATTAGACTTTCCAAATCCACATTATTCAACAAAATTTATAAGGACAGAATCTCAAAGTGAGGAAAGTCACTATGGATATAAATTGGTACTTCCTCTGCAACTTAAAATTTGCCTAATGCAAGGCTGCCAATGCAAAAAGAAATGGGAGCCATTAAAGATTTCTTTGGGTCACATATTGACTTTGTTTTTAAATGTATCAACCACATTTTATATTTTTATTTTGTTAATCATCAATCTGGTTTGGACTGACCTTGGAGGTGTCATGGACCACATACTTGACACCTCTGGTTTAAAGAGCTGAGGCTAAGTGTATGTATGAATTATGAGATCTAGAAAAGTGGTACCAAAGTGACTATAAATTTTCTATCACAATATATCTGGATTGTGGTACTAATTTTGAGCTTCATTCATTAAGATAGAGTTGAAATCACTAGGATGAAGAGTGTCAACAATCTCGAGTCTTCAAATAGTTAAAGTTTATTGGGGGAAAAGAAAAAATTAGTTTTAATTTCTATTTCTCCAGAAAGCAGAATCAACACCTATAGGCAGAAGTTATTAAGTTACAAGGAGGAGGAGAATGGGGATTGGGATGGGAGTGGGGGAGAGAATTCAAGTTAATATTTTTGGAGACAAGTACCCATCATCAAAACTTCTATCTAAATACTTAGTAAGAAACATTGCTAAGATTTCCTCAGCATCAAATTTGTGCTTTCAAAATGTTAAAAAAAAAAAAAAAAAAAAAAAAAAGTGATTTGCTTTCTAGTGGGCTTTAGCTTCCACTAGGGCTTTGGGTCCTATGTTCACAGGCTCCTATATATTTTTGGGACCAGTAAAGTCATTCTATCTAAATGTCTTCATTTTATAGATATGGAAAATGAGGCCAATAGAGACAAAGCAACTTGCCTAAGACCACGTGGGGCAAACAGCCAAACATGGACTCAGATTCCTTGACTCCAAATCCACAGTTTTTTTCCTTTTCATTGTGCTTGTCATATCATTAGCAATGACTTCCTCACAATCCACTATTTCCCAAACAGCCTCTCCAGGGAGGCTTCCTTAAGTCAAAGGAGTAAATATAAAACCCGTACTCCCACCTCTATATATTTATTGCTTTACTCCTATTCACCTCAATGTCTTTTTTTCCCCTCACGACTTACCTGTCACTTCTACAATGCTTTCTGTAATGCTCCTGCTCCATAATTAATAGGGCTGAGAGAAAATGTTCCTTTAAACCACTTTTTTCTCATCCTACCTTCTGGAACTCATAAAGACCAGTACTGGCTGCAACTAAACCCCTATTTTCATACTTTCCCCCATACCACCTAGCTCTCTGGAGGGAGTAGGCTCAAAATTTAGTTCAGGTCCTACCTAAGACTGGGCTCAATAAATTCCTATAGATTTGCCATGATTGTCAGGTAAGAGCTAATCTCACCTTCTTCTGACCTATGTTCTTTCCTGAGAGTCCAACATAGTGTTTACCATAGGGACCAATTTTTAGGGAAGTGAAAAACCAGTTGACTTTAGGTAACAGATGTTGTGATGGAGCTGGTTAGTGCTGTTTGTGTGATTTAAAAGTGATGGAACACACGTAGACAACATTAATGGGTAGGACCAGGAAAGGCCATTCATCCTTCCATCAAACTGTGATGCTCAGCCAGCTCCAAATTCCGTTCCGCGACACCAGCAACCAAAGCAGTCTCTTCTGGACTCTGGAACGCTGACATTCTACAGCCTCCCACGACCCAGAATGGAAGAGATGCAGAGGCCACAGACCATCTCCTGGGTCACACAGCCATCTCCCCCAATAAGGCCGTCTCTCATTGGACACCATGAATAAGTCTCACCACAAGAATGAAGGAACACCCAACAGTCACAGGGAAAACTGGCCCAGGCTTTCCAAATGCCTCCAAAGCACAAGTCTCCCATTCATTACATATTTAGTGATCAGAACTGTCACTGTCCACAATTTCTAATTTGTCCAGGACACATCCTTCTGCTTCTCCCAGAAGTAGGCTCCTGACTTTTCCACAGAAAGACATTACTCCAGGTATTCTGCAGGGGCCATTTCACTATTCTCCCCTCACTGAAAAAATGGCCATTTGGAATAAATTTTCCACATTTCCAATTCAGAAGAGTATTCTAGTGTCTCTAGGGAGGCATAAGCATTGTCATTTTACTTGATTCCCCAGTATCAAAACAGTCAGTGGGGAACAGTCTCAACCTCATGGGTACCGACTTATTACCATAGTACCCACAAACAAGGTAATGTAAATCCAACAAACTAGGAGCATTTCGTAAAGCTTACTAAAGATTATGTCTTCCTTAGTAATTAGTCCTTCCCTCTTTCCAGGCTTGATTGGGCTTTCTACACTCAAAGGTGAAAAAGGAAAACTGGCTTCCTAAATTGGAAGGAAATTTGATCATTACAGCAGTTTTTGGATCTTGTGGAATGAAATTTAATGTTAGTCATTTTCTCCTCTTTCTCAAAAAGCAAACCAAATCAACCTGGCTTGGTGACTATAAACCAAGTCTAAGTATTGGGGAGCTAATAGATTCCACTCCTTCTGTTCCTCCTTACCACCTCCCCTCCTCTGCTCTGGACCCATATTCACAAAATGGGTTGAAATATTGAGAAACTCCTTTAGAAAATCAAAATCATCTTAGACTTGGGACTTTCCATACAAGAATTAGAGACCTGAGGTGGAAGTCTTCCTCCCTCACCCCCTGGCAAGAATCCAATTATCCTGAATAAAAAACTTTTCCATAATTATCTCTCTGCATAAAACAAATTGGATCTGGATAAATTCCTAAATACTCTTTTCTATACAAGAACACCAAAATTTCTCATGGAGGAGGAGTTCCCCATTCAAGAAATGATCCCTTAAGAGGTCCAGGAAAATTTCCTCTTGATTCCTATTCCAAAAGACACCCCAAATTTCCCCTAATGAACCCCTGTAATTCATATGGAATTACAAATTCACCAGGAAACTAGATATATGGGCTCACCTAGAGATAGTTGCATAATAAAAAAGTCAAGTAAGAAAATGGGCAAGCCTTCCAAGAAAAAAAAAAAAAAAAAAAAAAAAAAAAAAAAAAAAAAAAAAAAAAAAGCAGTGTTATGTTGATTACTTAGTATTTTCAGGTGCATAAACAAACCTTAAAGTATGAAATTGCAGGACACAAGACTCACAGTAGTATAAACTTTCTAGTTCTATTTTAAATACAACAAGAAAATATGAACATTTTCCAACCAGGCACCAACATTTTAGCAAACTCCATATATCTTTTGTGTGGCACAGACAGCAACACATTGCATATCATTTCCCAAATGCGTCTGTTTACAAATAATCAAATAAACATGAAAATAAATGTTTATCACTATTACTGCTGCAAAAACATTACCAAATATGTCCCAAGAAGAGTACCATGTTTATCATAATGGAGTATAAAAGATCATATTCCACAATACTAATTTTCTGAGTTCAAATGAGCACTCCATCAGTGCTGCTGATCCATCAGTGATTGCCTGAATTCTTCACAGATGAATAATTATCTTAAAACTGAGTTTTATCATCTAGGTAATTCTATGATGTGCCCAAGAGATGGGAAAATCTTTATTTTATTATTTGGGATTCTCTAATACAACCTACTCCCAACCCTTTTTTTGGATCTTTCTGAATTTACATCATTAATACATATACATACTCTTCCCAACATGATTTAAAGCAGGAACCTCAAATCTGCCATACTTAAAGGATGCTTGTAGCTTCCTCAAATCATATTATCCACTCCTACCCTTTACATATTTGTATATTATTGTAATTATTTGTATATTTGTAATTATTAAGTATATGAAGAGAAACAAATATTTAAATAGTAGTTGACAAATATAAAATTTGAGTCCGAGAACTCTGACAAATATGCTGATTAGACTAAATCTATGAATTACATAAATTCTTTCAATAATCAGCAAATTAATGGATGTGCTAGTGTTGTAATTTCTGTTCATTATTCTGTTCTGTTCAATATAGTCTCAAAATATAAAATGGTGTTCAAAAAGCCTGGCAAGGTGAAAAACAAAAGGATGCTAAACACAATTTATCAGTTTGTTTTTTTTTAAGTTTGTTTCATGGGTTACCATGGCAAAAACCACTTATCACTAACCACTTAAGAGAGAAGAAAGGAATTGTAAGCTACTACGAGAAGATGGACTGGTCACATGTTGAGAGTGAGGCATTACAGGCATACACCAGCATGCTCTACTGATACTCTCTAAATGTCAGGAGTATTCAAAGAATTTCAGAACACTGGATGAACCACCTGTGGCAAACACAAGAGCTGCACAGGATAAGCAGGTATCCATGAGTGGTGATCTATACTGCTAACGGGAATTTTTGAATATAAAAGATCACAGAACCATCTGGGTATTTTTTTTTTTAATACCACTTCCATGTTCCAAATGCTTCTAAAGCAGGGATTCTTAACCCTTTATGGCATCAAAGTCTCCGTTTGATCCTCAGAATGTTTTTAAATGCTTCAAAATACAAAGAACTACAATGGAAATTATACTGAAGATGTTTTGTTTGTTTTGCTATCCAAGTTCATGGGGCTCCTGAAATCTTAAGTCCTCAGATTAAGAACCCTTGGCTATAAGGATCAGGTTAACTGAAATGAAAACACAAGTACAATTCACTGATCTGCTCATTACTAATGGACACTAGTGGGCCTTACTCATTGTTGCTGTAGCAGATAGATCAGTGCCAGAAATCCAGTTGTTATCATACCAGAACTGTACCTAATCCAATTTTGGTTTGATTTCTCTTCCCCCTAATTCAGGGGGAAAGTATGTTCACTGAATATAAAGGAGTCATGTCTCTGTTCTCCTAATATATCCTATCCCAGAGCCAAACTGACACTGAGCTTAAAGAGAATTATTTTCCTTCAGACTGAGACCCCTCTCTGCAAAGTTTTGGAAAGTTTAATTAAAATTGCATAAGAAGTATAGGATTATATTAGTAGGACAACACAAAGGGAGTAGGATTGGTATTTGTAGTCTCTGTAGAACATAAAGACCTAGATTCGTTGGATATTAAAATGTCCAAATCCTCCTATTCTCTTCTACAAAAACTAATTATAAGATGGTAATATTAAATTTACATTTATATAGTACTTATAATTTACATAGCAATTTCCTTACAACCTTATGGCAGGCAATTCTAGTTTTAAAGATGGAGAAATAGGCCTCAGAAGCTTAATGACTTATTCATGGTTACAGGCCTATAATAAGTATTTATTTAAACCCAGATCTCCTCGCAAAATTCATTATTCATTTTACTACACTTACCATTTTTTTCCCTGGGTTCTCTCCCTCGCTACATCCCTCATGATAACTTCCTAAATCCTTATTAGTTGTTGGAGTTTTTTTCACTAAGGATATAAATTATACTTCTTGCATTTCATTTATACAGGAGAAATAATATAGGAAGACAGATTATACCCCTAACAATATTATTGTTATTGGTCGATTTGAGACATCATTCAACTGTAAAAGAATGTTTCTAGAAGGTGCTGTTCCAATGTCAAATTTAAGACCATCACTGAAATCTTTTTTTTTTTTTTTTTTTTTTAAATGATTATTTTTGGCTCCAAAATCAATTCTTCTTCCTAGGGATCTGTTGATAACCAAGTTAAAAAATGACACCTACCTTCCAGTGTTTCCCACCTCCAATGCTTGAAATTACTCTAAAATCAATGACTACACTTTAGCAGCAGCTATAAAATATTTTTCTTGTAATTTAAAAAATGTACTACATAGTTAGCTTATTACAATCCAAAGCAATGACTATGCACTAAAGAATGGTTAACCACTAACCAAACTATGCTTCATATTTCACTCCAGCTAAAGGTATATTTAGGAGAAAAAAAAAAATAAAAATAAAATATTGTAGTTAAATCTTAATGGAAATTCCCACTTCAAAGATACAATACATTCTAATTCCTGGTTCAAAAATGTTTTGGATCACAAGAAACAATCTGGTACAAACTACAAAATATAAGGTCCTCATCTTAAAAAAAAGAAATTTGTAACATTTAAACATTGTGGTTATTATGACCTTTCTTCCATGGAATAAAAAAATATATGTGTGTATGTATCACCCAATCCTCAATATATGAGTGAGGTAGGAGAACAGATATCATTACCTTCATTTTACAGATAAGAAGACCACATAAAATCATTAAGCAACTTTCCCAAAGTTATCTACAGAATTCTGTGGCAAAGCTAAAAACAGGTCAGATTTTCTTCCTAAAGGATTTCTGGAATCTTATCAAAATTAACTGTTGGAAAAGACACATCACAACTGTATAAGCTTAGCATTCGAAAGTTCAAATCAAAATTATATAAAAGTATCAAATTTTCCTTTACAAAAAAAAAAAAAAAAAAAAAAAAATCACACCTAAGACAAATTTCACATATTCCAAGTTAGAAGTACTTAGAACAGTTCTACTTCAGTCTCTTAAACCCCTTTAAACACATTCGGTAATTCAGTGACAAAAACAATGTTTTAGATTCAAAAAAGCTTTCAGATTACCTGTACATTTAAATAATTTATACAAAACCACAAGCGAAGAAATAAACACTTCATTAAGATCTTTTCAAGTCAACAGCTACATTTTTAACTTTGTTGCATCTTTTTACGAATTTCTTCAAGAGCTGCTTCTCTTTCTTTCAGTAGCTGCTTAAGTCTTTTTATTTTTTCATCTCGTATAGTTTCATCCAATTCTGGCAATGTCGTAGGGAAACTTTCATCAATATAACAGTCTTGACTATCTGGAGGCTCTTGTTCAAAAGAAACAGAGGCTGGACTACGTGTACCTCTGTCAAGGCCACCTGGGGCACGTAGTTCTCGTTCAGGAGAATTCTCTTGCCGGGACTTCATGCAACCAATGAGATTATTACTCTGTGGTGATAAAGCTAAATTGGGTGATATACTGTTAAGAACTTGAGGAATGGTGTGATCAGTTCCTGTGTCCATAGATGAGTTCACATCATTCCCAGATTTCTTCTTCTTGATACTGTCTATCTTTATAACAGTTTTTGCTTTTCTTTTCTTATCCAAGTCCTGTTGTAATGTATGCTAAATCCCAAAAGGAAAAAAAAAAGGTATTATTTACATCATGCTAACAAGTTTAACACAATTTGATAGTTGGAAAAAACTTTGTATTGCTCAAATGAATGTAAAGTCCTTCAGCAAAGGAATTATTTCTTTGTTGTCTTTGGATACCTAACACAACACCTAGAATAGAAGACACTTAATAAATGCTCATTAAATTGACCTGAATTTTATCAGTCTGTCACAAGCTCACCTTATTAGTCTCACTTACCTATGTCATATTATAGTATGGGGAGGGCATAACCACCTCCATTTTCCCCCTCCTCCTATAATGCTTTTTTATTTCTTTCCTTTTTTAATAGGAGAAATAGAGAAAACTATTATCCACTTTAATATATGATAACACAATAAATAAGCTACAATCCACTGATAATTCTTAGACAATTTTTACTTAGTTCATATTTTCATATTCAACTCAAATGACTGACTAAAACAAAGTTATACTGTTAGCAAAGAACCTTATAAATTAATCTGCCTAATTTCCTTCTCTTCTGTGGATGGGAATAACATAAAGACAGGTACAAAGAGGAGAAATGAAAGTGAGAATATGAATGAATGAAAAGTCATTCTCAATAAGCACTAAAATAACATGACAACTCCTAATGATTATTTCCCTTCACTCCTGTGGAACACATTTGGCCCATTGGAAGCTAGATTTTACTCCAGGATTCTCTGCTCCTAGGCAAAGTAGAAAACTGAATATAATATTGTACATTTGTCTTTAAATCCATTAGCATTAGCATTGAAAGGCCTCTGATGCCAAGGTCAAATTATTTCTTTTGAATATGTCCTCTGATTTTATTTGATAAATGTGCTTCACACATGGAAAAAGCAAAGGTTAGAAATTCAAAAATTTGAAAAGATTAAGAAACTGATCTATAATATGATCCCAACAAATGGTGATCCAGGATCTATTTAAAATTGGCAATGATTGGGCCCCCATTACCTCCTGAGACAGCTCTTTCTACTAGCTACAATTAGAAACTTTTCCTTATTAAATCAAAATCTGTCTAGTATTTCTATCTCCTATTCTTAGTTCTACTCTCAGAAGCCAATCAAAAGAAGTCTAATTCTCTTTCCATAAAAGTCCTTCAAACTAATTATCATACTCCATTTCTTCTTTAAAGTAACTTTCTGTATTCCTTCATCCAATCTTTATTTGGTATAATTTCTAGTCTCCTCCCCCTACTGATTCTTTTCTACTCAACATCTTCTGGTTGGTCAATTTACTTCTTAGAATGTAGCAACGATAACTGTATGTACTATTTGAGTTATACAGTCTGACTGGGTCAGACTCTGGCCAAGCTGTTATCTCCCTTGGCACCTATGGTTGCAGTTTATTCATCTGACTGTTCACTCAAGTTTTTTCAGTGAAATGCTGTCCAGCTGCTTCTTTCCCAATTTGTACTTGTGGAGAGTATTCCTTTTAATCTAAGTATAAGACATTCTATTTAACTGTTAAATGTTACCTTATTAAATCTGGCTCTGATTAGAATGAAGAAAATAAACCAGAAGAAAAATTATACATTTATAACATGGTAAAGAAAAAATGATTTTGAAACTTATAAGAACTCTGATTAATCTGATGACTAACCACAATTCTAGGGGACCAATTGATGAAGCAGGCTGCTCATTACCTGATCCAAAAGTGACAGATACAGGGTGTAAAATGGAGACAAGGTTATTTTGGGTATATGACAAATTTAGGAATTTGTTTTGCTTAGCTTTTATATTTGTTAACAAGGGTTTTTCCTCTCCCCATTCCCTGGAGTGAGGGTAGGGTAAGGGAATAATAAAAAAATTAAATAAAAATTAAAAATCTAGATCTTTAATGTAACTTAGCACATTTTTTGGACCTCTCATTCAACTTAGTTAACTTTTTTAGTTTCATATCATCTGCAAAGAAAATAGTATTTCCTGAAGCAATTCATTCTGCTTTTAGATAAGTATGTTTGTTAGAAAGTTTTTCCTTAGTGAGTCAAAAAACATTTTGTATCCTAAAAGGTTTAGTGAGGGAGGCTGCTGAATTTTTGCTGTCACAAAAAATTGAAGATGAACACCTATTTATACAAATGACTTTAGATAGAGTTCAGTCTGGAAACAAGGAATGTTAGGTAACTTCTGGATGTTCCTTTTGGCTTTACGATTAAAAAAGAAAAAGCATTAAGTACATTATCACATATCTTAAAACACATGTACTACATCCTTCCAAAAAATTAATTTGGGATTTATATTTTTATTTTTGTTGGCAAGTATTTAAAAGCATAGGCAAGAACTTTCTGCTTATTTTTTTTTTCCTAAGAGCTAAAATCTTTAAAAATATTAATGAATAAATTTATGTTCCTTTTTTGGAACCTACAGAAGACATTTTAAAATTATTTTACCTCCTGGCTCTCTTCATCTTTCTCAGATGTTAGATCCACAATGATCTTTGATTCTTTGGAAGAAATATTGTTTGTCAAACTGGTAGGGGAATATAAACTTGTGGAGTCAAATAGAGGAATTCGGGTGAGGTGCACTCTCAAATCTTTTGTGATACCAAAAGTCTTTCTTAATTCAGCATAGTCCTTCCGACATGATTCCTTCTGACTTCTGCTGTGAGTATATGTCTCCAATACAAACGCCATCTCACCCTGGTTCTAAAATCAGAGAGAGAATACAACACATAAACAATGCTGTAAATTACTCAAGCTGTTTCAACAGACCTGCAATTAAGTGATTACCTCATCTTACATAAAAGAGAACAGCATGTTTTAAAATCCTAAATGGCTAGGCTAGGTACAGGAAATCCTTGTTCTACCACCCACACTCTGAAAATTGAATTCCACAGTGTGAAACTTAAAAGCTCCCCTACAATTTCTCGTTTAATTATATTTTTACTAGTCTTTGACTTGATTCTATACCAAAAGAGTAACAGGTAATTACTACTACTGCTGTTACTACTACTAATACACATGAAATTAAAAAGTAAATGAGTCACAACAATTAAGAAATATTACTTCATGGCTTTCTGGAAATTAAAATATCTAAAAAAGCTGACCTGTTTAACCAGTCTAGCAAGTAACAATCAGAACTTAGTCATCTACTTCCTTGTCCATTCAACAACTTCTATGACAGAAGAGAATGACAGAAAATCAAAGAAAGTACTAAAAATGGCATGTATATGAATGGTTATGTTCATGAGTAACTGAGCTTAGGTGAGAAGGAAAAGTATTCAGAAGAGAAAATCAAGAACTCAGGAACTAACTGGCTCTGAAAAGGTTAATGAGAAAGAGAAGACACCTGCCTCCTTCCTCCTAATTCAAGAAATCAATAGAATATCTTTTTTTCTCAAAAAAAAAAAAAAATTTAAGATAAAAGTCATTCTAAAAGTACAATGTTGATCAGGTCTAATGTTAAAATCAGAGTTATGGTTAAAATATAAAGTACCTAATTATGCTTTGAATAAGCAATGTCAATCCTAAGCTCTTCCAGACCAGAGTGCCTGTACTTATTTTTAGGACTTGGTAAAAGTGATTCCAGTGCAAGGTTCTGCATGGACTTGTCAATTACACTCTCCTCTCCCAGTTCCCTCAGGTTATTTGCATGCTTCAACCCCAGTGGTTGCTACAAAATACAATTTCATAAATTTCAAAATGAGTACTTCATCCAGTGTTTCTGTAGAGGGAGAAAAAGGCAACATGGATGACAATCATTGCCCTACTGAGAAAAAAAAAATGTCAATATGCATGCAAAGAAACATATGAGACATATGCTGAGCTTGGGAGAATTACCTTTGGTTCTTGATCTGTGTAAACACAGTGTTTTGATGTAATAGTTGTATCATCAGAAGAACTTTTCTCTTTCGTGTGGCTGACACTTGTTTCTTTTTTGGCATTTTGCACTGGACTGACATCTGGTAAGTTTAGTTTTATGTGCACAGTCTTACACTGCTCTAGACACTGGGGCTGCGTAACATG
The DNA here is from genome assembly GCF_048593235.1 of Sminthopsis crassicaudata. Lineage (NCBI taxonomy): Eukaryota > Metazoa > Chordata > Mammalia > Dasyuromorphia > Dasyuridae > Sminthopsis > Sminthopsis crassicaudata. Next base: position 429,406,660 of record NC_133620.1, read on the forward strand.
CTGTGGACTTTGGGCAGAAAGAGACGTACACTCCACTTTATTATTCTTCTCTAAACTTGGAACAGGCTCAGAAGCAAGCTGTGTGTCTGAAATCAACTTTGTCTCCTTCTGGGGAGTAGTCTTATTTTTTGCCAAGACAATATTTACAACCTCATTAGTGATTTTTGTGACTGAATTGGCATTAGGTGTTTGTGACATGTCTTTTCTTGGTGATGCATCAGAAGCAACAGAATTCTGTTGATCCGTTTGAGATGGAAGAACTTCTGACCCCTTCTTAGCCAATAGATAGACTTTCCCATTAAACATAACCAAAGCATTATCTTTAATGGGTGTGATTTTTGCTTGAGTTCCACCCGAAGTGCCTGAACATAATGGAGGCATATTTAAAGAATTAGTTTCAACATTCTTCATATCCATCAATGTTTTTAAAATTTTTGAAGCCATGTTGTTTGAAGATTTGACAGGAACAAGACAAGGGGAACATTGTGGATTTTCTCTTACAACCCATTTCATTGGTGTATCTCGAGATTGCTGGCCTTCATTATTAGATACATCTGTGGCAGGATTTTTCACAGGTGTTTGTGAAGTGCTTACAACCATGGGCTGCTTTGCAGCTTCCGTGGGATTTGGAGGTTTGGGACAAATATTTTTAAAAGTCTTAGGAACTACTGATTTTACTGTATTTACTGGAGACACATAAATAACAGTTGGTATCTTTGAAGCTTCTGCTGTTCCTGAGGTGTTTGTAGCTGCAGCTGCAAGTATCTTCTGCTGAATTGGCGGTGGCAAAGATGATGCTGGTAGAGATTTTACTTCAGCATTGGCAGGTATTTGTAAATGGTGTCCATATGGTAATACAGGAGATTTTACAGTCACTGGTAGATTCTTTGCATTTACTAACATGTATGTTGTGTCACCTTGAGTAGTTGAGGGAGAAATGGTGATTTTTTGCAAGGCCAGTCTTTCAACTTTCATAGAATTACTCTGAGCTGTTGAAGCTGAAGCCAAACTTTCTTTCCCCACAGAGGCTACTCTAGCATTTTCAGATTTATCAACTTTTGTTGAAAGAAAATAATTTCCAGAATTGGTTGCCTGAAAAACAGGAAACTGAATAGATGCAGTTGTAGGAGTGCTAGCAAGTTGAGTCTGAATAGTAACATGAACTGGATTTGATATATTCCCTTTTGAAGTATCAGATGTGACTGAAGATTGAACTAGTGGCAGAAGGTTTCCAGGGGAATTGGGAATTGGAAGCAATTTCAGAAGATTTTTTCCATCCAGGCCAGTCGTCTGAACTACTTGATACATGCAGCCTGCAATACTTAAAAAAAAATTACATATAAATGAATATAGGACACTACAATGTGCATGTTTCTATTTTTAAGAAACCAGAAACATTTGCAAATACGATCTTTGAAAGCAATGAATTCTTCAGTTAGCCCTATGATTTTTAGCTCTCAAGCTGATAAAGCAAGAGGAAACTTAGTCAAATGTAGTCAAAAACACAATTTTTATTCTTCAAATAGAAGCAATAACCAGTTGACAAAGTAAAGTTCTGATTCAAAACTTGTATGTGATCCAAAAAACAGGAATGAATTCTTAATATTTTAAAGATTCACATATTAGGGAGAAATGTCCATTTCCCCACTTATACTATTTCTTCCCCACATTCTTTTTTTTCTCTTAATTCTCCAAAACTTATCTCCTCTCCTCACATATGTGGTAATTCTCATCTTCTTTTCTCACTGCTTCTTTATCATTTATTCAACAAACAATTAAGTGCCAACTGCAAAGAGCTATGAACTAGATGATTTCTTTACTTTCTCCCCTTTCCACTGGAATCAACTCCTGATCCTTCATCTACTACTTCTTTGATTATCAATTGCCTCAAAGTTCTTAAGGTCTGGCACTCTTCCCACTGCCCTAAGCCCTGATTCCAAATGATTTTATTATTTCAAAGAAATAAAATGCACTTGTTATTCCTGTTTTCATTATATTTGTTCATCTACCTATCTACAAAAGCACCCACCCTTGCTAACAGACTTTCAAATATTTTTGATAGTGGGAAGGAATGTCAGAAGGCCCTGAATATAAACAATATACAAAAGAACCCCAAATGCAACATAATCTCTGCTCTTGAAGACCTATTGAAAGGGAACCTACCACATTTCAAAGTACAGCATTCAAATTCTGATCAGCTCTAAGCTTTTTTCTGACATTAAATCTAAATCCCTATCTCTCTGAAACTTGCCGTCATTTCTTCTGTTTTTTACTACTACCTCAGGCAAATGGAAATACATAAAGATGAACTTTTTTAAAAATGCCATTTTTTCATGATCTTCTAACCAGAAAAGCCTTTAGTTAATTTAAAATGCTAAAACCTAGGAAAGCTGTGTTGCATTCTTAAGAGGGGGAAAAAAAAAAAAAAAAAAAAAAACATTTTTCATGTTGAAATGCTGCCATCTTGTGTTGTTTGTAAAAATCCAGTACTACAACTATTTAAAGTTAGAATACTCATATACAGCTAAAAAAAAAAAGGTCACTTAAATAATGTTAAAGGCTATTTCAAAGTTGCTTGCAAATAAGCTATTAGACCCAACTAAGCATGGAAGAGGTATTAAAAGACTAAGAAATAACAACTGCTAAGAAAAGATAAATGAAATTATAATGTATCTCAAAAAGGACAATCTGATTCATCTCATACATTTTAGGGGAAAAAAAAAAACTATGCTCAATGAGTCAGTAGTAGGATGGAATAGCTAAAAAACCAAATGAAAAATTTTGGCTTACATTAAAAGGGGCAAAGTTTTCATGGATAGACAATTGATAATCCATCTGTACTCAGTTTTTTGTCAGACTACAGTTCTGAAGTATTGTGCCCATATCTGGGTGTCATAGTTTAAAAATGACATTGACAAATTAGGATGTGTTCAAAGAAGGGCCTTGAATCTATGACATGAGAATTAGCTGAAGGAACTAGACATATTTAGTTGGAAGTAAAGACTCAGTGAATACATGAAAGTTCTCTTCAGGTATTTGAAAGTCTGTCATGTGGGAAAAACAGAATAGTCTTATTTGGTTTGCCTGAACCGAGCAATGAGTAAAAGTTGCAAAGAAATAAATGTGGGTTAGATATCGGGAAAGCTTTATAAAATGCTGACAGAGCTGTAAGAACCAGAATGGCTTAGAAGGGAAGCTAGATGATCACTTATTACGCTATAAAAGGGATTTCTTTGCTATATGGGATGACTGATATTTATTCCAACTATCAAATCTGCTATTCTATGATGAAGCACCTGTTTTATGTTAACTTCCACTGAAATCACTTTCTGACTCCTTTTTACTGTCTGAAGTGGCTTGCTTCTAGAAAAACCTGCCAGTGGAATATAATCCCTGGTAACTCCTAACCAGTTGGAAAAGATTTAATGAGACCCCAGACAAGTCTGCATGTTTGTTGCTTTAAATCAGTCTAGTTAGGTTTGAAGGCATTTTCACAAACAAAGCCACAGAGTGATTTATTTTTTTTTAGTTACAGAAACTCTAGATCATCTGAAAGGATTATAATTAGCATTAAGAGAGGCCATATCAATATCAAAGAAATGACAAATCCTTAAAGTATAAAGGAAAGATTTTTATATCTTATACACTAGAAAATAATACAAAGACCAGAATCAACACATTAAAGAATTAACTAACAAGATGAGCAGAATGTAATTAAATAGAAAAACAAACAATAAGGACAGAATCTCCCTTTTACTTATTACTACAAATTTTAAAGCTCAACTTTTAAAGTGCTTTTAAAGTCACATCTCAACCTATTCCATTAAATACCATCTTCATCTAAGTCACTAAAGGCAACAACCCATAAAGTCATATAATCATCCATCTGAACACTAGAGGGAAACAAAGTCCATTATGGTCATCCCTCTCATTTTATACTTTTCCAGGTTTACACACATTACTCACCTGGTGTACTTGCCATCCCCTCTATTCAACCTTCCCCATATTACAACTTTACATCTTTGCATGGAGTGTAAGAATGGATCATATTCCTTCCTTATTTCTTCATTGAGAAGCTCCAAATCTTCTCCATTTAAGGAAAGAGTTTAATTCAGGCATCTCCTCATTCTTACCTGGCTTTATTACTTCGAGACTTCCCTGAAAGACTTCTCCACCATACTTCACAAACATCATTATTAGGAGAGAGTCATCACCTTACAAAATTTCATTAGCCTTGGGATTCTCCCTCTGCTTCTCTGATTGAAAAATGAGGCTATGATTTCCAAACCCCCATTTAAGTCATTTATATTTGATAGTCGATGACTGACAGAATATACTTAATGAGAGCCAATAAATATGTATTCCTGGGGTCTTGGAAAATATTAGCCAAGTCAAAATTTTAAAATCAAGAATGCAACTTTGCACTTACATGCATTAAATTTACCCCATCATTCTAGCCTGTCAAGATGTTCTTGGATGCTAAATGCATCCCTGAAATTAAAGGAGAAATCAATCCATAGATCCCAGAATTATAGATCTGAGCATTAGGAGGAACCTGAGAGGCCATCAAATCCAAACTCTTCATTGGATTCTTTGAGTCTAATCATTTAGCCAATACTAAATCTGCCTAACCAAACAAATCTTGGCTCATATTTCTCTATTCTGTTTAAATTACTTTATCAACTGTTGCTGAAATCTATATATTTTATCCATGTATTCCCCTTAACTACCAGTCAACTAGCAATATTTGGAGAAAGAGAGGAAGAGGATCGTACAGCTGGCACAACTATTATTAGAACACATCACATCAGACTAGCTTTATTTCCTTAAACAACTTTTAGGTGCTTAATAATTAGTATCTGTCATAAGGGAGTTGATAGACCCATTTCACTCTTCTCTAATAAGACCAAATCTGTAGTTTTGTGTTCAGTTCTGGATGCCACATTTTAGGATTGGCGTGCACAAACTAGAGCATTTCCAGAGGGAGGTGACCAAGTTAGTGGAAGATTGGTTATGCTATCTGAATGTCTAGTCAAAAGTACAGGGAATGTTTTAAAGTGAAGACTAGAGGGAACTAATAGTCTTCAAGTAAATGCAAGCTATCATTCTGGAGAAGGAATTAGAGAATTCTTACACTTGGCCCCACAGAGAACTTGGAGCAACAGAAAATCTTTCATAAAGTATCTATTGTAAGAAAAATATCTCTAAATTATAGCAAGTTGTCTTGTCATCCAGCTTTTGCTTGAAGGCCTACCATATGGTTACTTCATTGAGAAACTCCAAGCTTCCATTTAAGGAGAGAGCTCAATTCAGGCATCTCCTAATTCTCACCTGGCCATGCTACTTTGGAACTTCCCTGATGGACTTCTCCACTATGCTCTAGGAAGTTCATCATTGGGATAACATCATCAGCTTGCAAGATTCATTAGCATTGACTAACAAAACCTGAGTCAATAGAAAGATGACAGTATCTTCACCAGAAAAAGGGAAATTTGGGGACTGGGTGATTTGGGGTTGAGGGACAGGTGAAGGAAGGAAACAGAAATTGTTTTAAGATATATATGGAACAAATAGTTCAAAAAGTCCAAAAAAAAAAAAAATTGGATAATTTGGGCCTGGTAGTCAGGAGAGAAAATGAGGCTGAATATACAAATTTGGGACATGATTCTTAAACTAATGGGAAGGCATAAAGTCACTAAATAAGAGTACAAAGAGAGTTAATGAAGAACATTCAAGAAAAAGATAAGTATATTCACTTTTAGGAGTTTGGGGTGATTTGGATAACAATTCAGCTAAGGAGAGTACGAGGGGGATCAATTAAATCAAGTAAAAGAACCAAGAGTGTGAAAAAAGAAAAAAAAAAAAAAAAAAAAAAAAAGATAGTCCAGGACAGAGCTATGCAAAGAAGAAGGGATATGGAGTCAGCAAAAAGAGATTGAGGAGAAGCAATCAGATCAGTGGGAGAAACAGAACATCACAATGTCACAAAAATCCCGGGGGGGGGAAAGAATATCTAGGAGATAGCAATCAACAAGTTCAAAAACAGCAAAGTTGGGAGTTAAGAACTAAAAAATAAAATAAAATAAGGAGATAAATACCTTGGAGAAAGGAATGCTAATTGAGGAATGGGGGCAGAAATCAGATTTAATGACTTTAAAAAGTGAATTCAAGGTCAGAAAGTGGAAACAATGAGTATAAATAGTTTTTTAAAGAAGTTTGGCAGTAAAAGATAGAAGAGATCCAGTACAACAAGTTTAAAGAATGAAAAAGTCAAATGAAAGTTTTGGTTTCTATTTTCCATTAAAGGCAGAAATCTAGACATATGTGTAGATAGTAAAGATGGAACCAGTGGACAAATTAAAGGGCAACTTCTTGAAGGAGATAGGAAGCAATTAGATTAAGTCCCATAAAAAATTAAGTTTAAGAAGAAAGAGTGTTGCCAGTTATGAAGCATGCATTCCAGAAGCACAGTGGAAGGAAGGTAGAGGCGGACCTGGAATTTAGGACATTGAGGGGAGCAAAGTTGGGTAAATGTGAGGGAATATTAAGTCAAGAATGTGGAATAGGGCTCAAAATCATTAGGATGAGTGAGAATATAACTACTACTGAATAATGAGTCCAAGCAGAATATTTAAAAAGAAAAGTCTACTTCTATTTTTTCTTTCAAGGATGGGGCAATGGAAGAGAAGGGGGAGTGAAAAGTTTTAAGGGGATAAGAAATATAAAAATGGACAGAAGAGACAGTGCTTGATAGATAGTATCAGGTTTTGTCTTGTCTTTAATTTAATTAAGAAATAAGAACTTCAGTTAAGAGATGAGGGGTGAAAAGTAGATGGCTTCAACTTAAGCATCAACACTCATTGCAATAGATGAAGAGGTACCAAAATCAATGAGTTCAAAAAGAACCTTCAAATTAAATCAAGACAAAGAAGAAAAGTGGTATAATTCAGAATCTTGATGACTTTTAGAAAGCATAGGTCTGGCCATATTCCTCCCACACTTAATGAGCTTCAGTGGCTTCCTGTTACCATATAAAAACCTGTTAGGTACACAATGGACGCCAGGGACTCTGAAAAAGCTCTTCATAACTCAGTCCTTGACTACCTTTCCAGTCTTCTTACAAATTATTACCCTCCATATACTTTGCAATCCAACTATAATTAATGGCCTATTTGTAGGTCAACCAATATATCACTCCATCTCCCATCTCCAGTCAGATAAGAAGTATTTATTAAGCACCTATTATGTGCTAGGCACTATATTATGCACTATTGATTGATAGTCTCTATACTTGGAGTACTCTTACCACTCACCTTTTCACACAATTTCACCAATTTTCTTCAAAGTTCAGCTCAAATTTTATTTTCTACAGGAAACCTGTTCAGCCCCTTCCTGCTACATTTTGCAATTGCTAATGCCAGGTCTTTTCAGAATACCATCATACATATTCTTTATGTATATTGTCTCCTTCACTAGAATGCATGCTCCTTGATGGCAGGAACAGTGGTTTTTTGGTTTTTGTTTTGTTTTTTTCATATTTCCATATTTGCAATTTGCAGAGTGCCTGGCATATTATAAGTGAAAGACAAATATTTATTGCCTAATCTAGTAATCTTTATTCCCCCCCATTTAAAAATACTGTTACTCAGTGGCTTCAAAGCAAAAGTAGAAGTAGCTGAGGACAGTAAAAAATATTTTGGAAAAAAAATGAATCAGAAGTAATGAATGAGGATAGATTTATAGGTTATAATGAAGTCTAAAAGTTATATGTGATATTTTAAGAATCAGGGAGTTAGACATGGTAAGTACTAAACTGCATCACATAAAAAGAAACTAAATTTTAATATATGGGAAATGACTCACTGATGTTTGAAGTCATTTCTTGATTAGCTACTGATATAGTCAAAAGACCAATTTGTTAGAAAGACAGATATGGTATATAAGGAAAGTGTCCAAGCCAGACTAATTTTTATTCTTCTCCAGAGTCCACTCTGCACTCTCAGCAGCCTATCTCTACCATGCGACAGAAGCCACCTCACCCTGGAAATTTCCTTCATTCCTGGATTTCTCACACCAGAAGTCTACTTTGTCCCTTTCTCTGATTGGTTAGTTCCTTCCAGAAAGTAAACTTTAAAAAGTCCCCAGAGCAGTCTTTGTCTTTGATTCCACTCCTAATTCTGCCCCTTTTCAGCTTTTTATGTATTATCTGTCCTCTATCTGCATCTCCTTCAGAGAAGGGATGATTTTTCCTTTTATTGTATTTATATTTCTACCACTTAAGACAACCTCTAGGTTTTAGTAAGTGTTGAATATGAGAAATACATAATATGGACCCCTACTATATTCCAAGCAGTATTCAATTCAATCAATTTGATAGAATCATATCAAAGTTCTGCTTATTAGGCCCCAGAACTGTTAGCTACAGATTCTAACCAGAGGCCTTCCACCCTCATTTTAGCCCATTGTAATGATAACTTAATTACATAGAGAGCTCCCCCTCCACCCCCAATATATTTTCATTTTCTACCTCTGGACCATTCTTTCTTGTCCAATAGAAGCAGGTGAACATCTTGTGATCACTTAAGTCATTGACTATAATAGCTTATACCATTTCCTCTTGCCTAACCTAAGGAGAAGCTCCTGTGTGGAGATATTCCTTGATTTATCCAATTGTAAACCTGCTAGCATATTATTTTTCTTAGCTTAGCTTATGCAGCACATATCAATTGATGGAATTATTCTGTATTTGATATAGCCAAACTTGACACTGCTTAACTATAGTTATGAACTATAGTTCATAATAGACATTATGGAATGTCTAAAAATCTAACCCTATAAAAAGAAAGTCCTGGAAGGAGAAGGCAACTCAGATTGTAAGAAAGACTTTATTAGAGAAAACCATGGACCTTGTAATAAAGTGATATTGACTCAAGAGTTTTGCCTCAGTTTCTTTTATTGTAGGTGACTAATTTTAATCCACACATTAATGACACACAAGATGAGACAGTGACTCATGGACTTTCTGGTAGGCCCCTGCAAAAGACCCAAAAAGGAAATGCACACCAGGTCCAATTTTCCCTAATGGCTCCCTAATGGCCACTGCCCCTTGGAGCCTGAACTTCCCCTCAATTGATAACTCTGCCTTGATTTCCTTGTCAAGGGATGACTAAAGAAAGAGCTATTAAGCAGTGTCAAGTTTGACTTGATAACACAAAGGGTTTAAATGAATTGCCAAAGCATGGAACTTTTGATTTAAAAAGTTAATGGAATTTTGTTTAACAATCTCCCCAAAACAGCTTACGACAAATGAACTACTGATATTGTTCAATTCTTCATCATTCTTAGTTTTTCTTCCTGTGATTCTACATTGGTAGAAAGTCTAAGAGGAATGGAATTTTAACCAGCTCTTCTATCAATTAGGGACTAAATACTAAGTGTACCTTTAAGTGGGTGACTGCAATTGACAAATTAAAGCAATTTTGCATTGCTACTATTCTTTTATAAGATTCTAAAAGTATTAATATAATTAGGAAACAGAAGAATTAGCTTAGGCTGAAAGCAGGATCCCAGCCACAAGACGGTCATAAGTTGCATCCTTAATAGAGGAAACAGGTAAGATCTTGACTTCAAAATCTCCTATAGAAAAAATTTAAAGTTCATGCCTGAATTAATATTTTGTCTTATGTGTTCTGTATACGGCTGTTTTGCAAATGATGAAACTAAATTTAGGAAAAGTGGGTTCTTTATTTCAAACAGAAAAGGATCTTATGAAATCAGGAAAATCTTTAAGAGAATGGGAAATATGTGCCTGGTTTGTCTATGCTATTCATGCTTTGTGTTCACCAAGAGAAAATGATTATTTTACCTATGTCTTATGTTTTGGTGTAATCAACAAGCTATTTAAAAAAACAAATTTCCAAAAAAAGGCTTAAAAGAAAACAAAACTCTTTTTTTTTTTTTCCTATTTCTAAAACTGGCCAAGTAGTTTGCTGAGATGAAAGACAGATGGAGAAGTCAATTGAAAACTGAGATGCAAAAAAAAAAAAAAAATTTTTTTAATTGGAAGCAAAAGTTGCAAAAAAAAAAAAAAAAATTAAAAGGAATAACCAAATTTCTCTGGTTTCTAAATTATAATTTGGATGTCTTTATTAAATAATTTGATGAGCTTATGGGGTACTAGCAAACTACTACATTTAATGAAAACAAGATTATTCCTTAAAAGGACTTTTAAATGACTAGGGATTGATTTAAAGCTGAAACCTGAATTTTAAGAACTTAACTATTAATCATTAGATATGCTCAGGAGACTCTTGAAATAGAAATTCAGGGAAGTATTCTAAAGTAAGAAAAAACTTAGGAAATAGGAAATTAAGATTTAAAATCTTGTGAGATTAAATAATTTTAACAACTCAGAATTTTAAAAGGATTTTCTAAGTCTAAAAAAGTTTGTTAGCCAATATCTAAGTCTGAAGTTTCAGAGTATCAATTTATGAAACAAATTTTTGAGTAGAATCAAGTTGAGATAAGTTTATTATAGGGAGGAATTTTTATTAGTAGTATAAGTAAATTTTAGATTAATTTCAGAAAAAAATAAAAGTTGGTAGAATAGGAATTCTTTACTGCTTTTAAACAACCCACCTGAGGACACCAAGTATGTCCTGATAAGGGATCCCAGGTTGAAGAGAAATCCCAAAGTACAGAAAAAGAAATTGTGTTTTGAAATCAAAGAAACCTAAGGTAAGTAAAGTTTAATGACACTATTGCAGTTTAAATCAATTGTTTAGGTAAAGCATGTTGAAATCAACCAATTAGTGAAAATAAGTTCAAATTGTAAAATAAGACTATAATAAGTTAGGGAAAGAATTATTAAAGATAGAATTAAATAATATGAATAGAAAAGAAAGACATAGAAATAAATTAAACATACATAATAGATCTCAGGTTAGAAAAAAATTAATTTAGCATTGGGCATAGAAAGGTGTAAAATACTGAAATTTTGAGAGGAAAAAGCAGAACTTGAAAAAACTACTTAAAAAAAACAAAATAAGTTGATTTAATTTTGAGTTATTTGAAAGGAAATAAAGAGAAAAAGTGACACCTGAACCCTTCAGAAAACTAGAATCTCTAGCAGATAGTTTTCTAGTGTACAATTCATTACATTCCTGTGCCATAGTTGAGCTTTCACCAATCCCTTTAGGAATTGCCAAAATAGCTTAATGAATGGTTTTCCAGCAGAAGAAAGGTTAATTTTGAAGTGATAGATTATTTCTTCTCTAAAGCTAGCTAAAAATCTGTGACACTCTAAAATGAGGAACTTGTACTAAGTTATTTTTGAGTCTATTTGCTTATTATTTACAAAAAAAAAAAAAATCTATGATTGTAACTAATTCTACTTGCTTAAAAGCCTTTAAAGAAATTGATATAAACTGTGTAACTAACTACTAAAGAACCAGTTTACTAGAGGAACTAATTAAACTCTGTACTTTGGTTTCAATAGTTGTGCTAAAGGATTAGTAATTTAGAAATTTTAAAGGAATTGGCTTGTTTCTTTGTAATTCAAAGAAGCAATAATGGGGAATTGGGAGAATCATCATGAATTGTTTGCCATGAATCATTGTAAATCAAAATTTATTGGGTTGAAAATATTATGATAGTAAATTAAAGAATCTAATCAGTCCTTTTATGTACAAAGAGAATAACAAATATTTACACTTATGTCCCCCCAGGTTATTGGGAGATAGTTGTGAAATGTTTAACACAATGCCTGGCTTGTGTAAAGGATGAGCACTATAGTAGGAATACAACTGAACAAATGCTATTCCATTTATAGGTACTTTTTCTAACTGGCATGGAATGTTAAAAATTGGCAAATTGTATACTGAATACTTTAAACATGCTTAATTAACTTTCAAAACATAGAAAAATCTTGGCATATTGTTGGCAATACATCAACTACTATGATTAGCATGAAAATGCCAGAAGTAATTTAAGATAAATGACTTTCTGTGAATTGACAAATATGAAAGGTATTTAATGGAACTACTATCACATAACTGGTGATATTTTAAATCCAATAAGGCTAAGAGAAGTTGTTAAAACAAGTTTCTTCCTCTTTTCAATCTGAATATTGTTACATTATAAATACATCCATTATATGATTATTACAGTATATTTTTTAAAAAACACTAGAAAATAATAATAAAGGACTTACTGTTAGGAGAAAAGCATGATAAATCCTCTTGGAAGAGCTTTGTCTTTGAAGTTCCTTGGGATGAGTCCTACTGACAGAGTAGTGTGAAATTCTACAATGCCATTTGAGGAACTAGAATCTCTCTCACCCAAAGTGGAGAAATGAAACTTTTGAGTAATAAATGGGTGTCGTTTAGGATCATCTGTAAACTTATATAATTGTATCTTTTAGTGCTACAATTTTGAACCAATTATTTACTATGTATGAATTTGTGATCTGAAAGTAGCAATAAAAATAAAAGGCTAACTAGATCTTTGGGGTCTGAGTAAATGAGATAGGTAAGCCATTTTTCCTCAAGTGTGTATGTGTGTGTGTATTTTTAGTTCACAAGGCAGGAATCAATGTAGGGATAATAGGAATAGTAGAAGGCATTATTAAATAGATTCAATTAAGCAAGGATGAATTACTCTAGATACTACTCTAGTGGTAATTTACATGAAAGCCATTTGTCAACTTGTGTAGCTTTTAATCAACTTATATTGCAGGTCACAAAGGCCATCTGTTAGCTTACACAGCCTTTGAGAATTAAAAAAATATATATCATTGAACACAAGTTAATCCTTGACCAAGTTTGAACTATTCCCTAGTTCTAAAGCCACAGCTCCCTTTCATACCATAGCTTTCAACAAAGAAATTATGCCCAGATATGACCCATTTGCCTATATGGGCACTTTCCTACTGGGAAATCACATCTCATGCTCATTCTATCATATTCTAGAAAAAATCTGATATTTTCCCTTTGGGATTAACTGCAGACCAAGGTGGAGAATGACAATTTGAATGATGGTTGTAAATGAAATTGGTGAATGTTTAAAAAAATTCTAAATGAAATTTTAAGGCTAATATTTATATATAAAAATAACAATTATCTAGACCTAAACTATGATTAGTGAAATTTTGCTATTCAAAGAAGACTCTCTTAAGACTTCAGTTTTCTGCTATGCCAAATCTTAAATCAAGGTATAATCCTGCATAAGGCTGCTAGTTTTCAAGGGAAATGTCATGCGCCCCTGCAGTCTGAGAACTGCCACAGATGAATGTGGTCTCTAGGAAAAATCAAGAGAACCCCCTTGCAGAAGTGAAGAAAGGATTCTCTTGATCTATTCCCATCTTTGTTAATAAGAAATTTTCCTACCTGGTTAATTCTGAACCTGACCATGACATCCTGTCATACAATTGATTATCTATGATTCATAGCTGAAATTAAATAGAACTAATGAGGAAGAAGAGGAAGAGAAGAAAGAAGATGAACAACAACCAACAACTCTATTAGTGACTAAGAAATATATATTAGTCAGGAAGAGATCATTTTGAATTGTCATTTGAATCACAGATAATAGAAATTGGTAGATTATTTAGGTTTATTAAAAGACTACCCTGTACCATTCTTTCAGCATAATATTAGTAGGAGATATGATGAAATTTCCAAAATTAGATTAAGAATTTTACATGTAAAAAATTGTTTGAACCATCTATCTAATAATATTGAGACAAAGATTTAGTTTCCAAATCAGTTGCTTATGATACAACAATTAAATTTCTCTGAAGTTTTAGGTGAATTGTGCATTATTAATATAATGATTCTTCTTTTTTACATATTAAATTTCTCAAGTCTTGGTACCTAAAACAGATCTAGAAGGAAGAAACTCTTCAGAGCTGACCTGAAAACATGACTTGTTTTAGAAAATATAAAATACTTTTGAACTCTTTTCATTTACATCAAGGATGTGATCCTTAATAACTAAATCCACATAAAGCTATGAAGCTATGATAACTAGAATTTGTTATTAGCTTTCATGGGATTGTAATTTATGTTATTTGGAAACTGATTCGAAGGTCTGACCATCAAGGAATCCTATTAGGGCAATGATACTTGATACCAATAAGCCTATGAGGTTGACATCTATACACTACATATGGAGGCTCAAAGGGAAGGCTGCTTCTCCTGACTTGATTTACCCACTATGACATTTCCTCTTAAAACAGAAAATATTCTACCAACTGTAAAGCCAGACTTGTTTGACTATGTATGTATGAGCGTGCACACTTACACATGCGTGTGTGCATACACACACGAGACTCTAGCCTGAACTTAGGGAAGCAATTTTTTCTTTGCTGTATAATGTCTCTATTTCCTTTGGAAAATTTCTATAATCATGGCAGATTATCAATATAACCAATAATATCGATATCTTTACTTCCTAGGAATATATGGGGCACATTTCAATTATTACAATGAGATACAGGCATAAGGTTTGAACTATTTAGCCTAAATTTTAGTACTTCCTAAAATTAATGTGAGGATAATTCGATATTGAAGGAATAGTTTATGGAATCAAATTGCTATTCTATTAATTATTTAGCACAAACATCTTTAATTTTGGTTTAAAAAACAGAATAATAGAATATTTTGTCTTATATAATGGGAAAAGATAAATTTTATTTGGGTTTATTATTACAATCTAGATACTGAGCATGTCTTAAAAGACAAACATGTTTTATTTTAAATAACTTAAATAACTGTCTTGAACTTGACTATTAAATATATTTACACATCTCATCCCAGAGCTTTTTCGGACAATTGCAATTATTTTGGCAACTTTCAAATCAGTTCAGTTGTAGGGGTCATCATAATTTTTTTTAAAAGTGTTCTATTATTTCCTAACAAAATCTTATCCTCCTGGGGGAGGGATGAGCAGCTAAAAGGAAACAGAAAGGAAAGTAAATTGTGTTAATTTTTCAGTTGCCTTTAGTAAATATTTGGAAGATTAGATAATAATAAATGCCAAATATAAAATTTGGGTCTAGAATTGTTTAATTTCTCAGTTTTTTCAATTTTCCAATCTAATCTCTGGTCTAGTGAGATTCATATTAGTGCTATTAAAATTTGAGTTGGCTCTTCCTATCTTAACCTGGTTATTGTCACAGCAAACTAGATCTATTTTGTCAGAGATTTTTAACACAGAAGGGGATATCTCTGCAAGTGACATCAACAAGAAAAGCAAATCTACTAGAAAGATTTCTCTGAAGCCCCACTCACTCCAAAATTGGAAGAGGAAAGCTGTGCAAAGGACCACAGCATAGCATCAGAAGATTTTTCAAAGATTGGACAACTGCATGTGATACAATTAGTAAGCAGCACACCACCATCATCATCCTCTTCATAAATCATTCCTAATCCATCTTTCCTGAGTCTATAGAGTGACTGGAATTGTGAATCCTTCTTTTCAGTCTTCTGCTTTGGCTTTACTCCACCACCTATACAAATGACTGATAATTCCTTTGGTCAAAGAACTCAACTTATTCCTTATTTTCCTTCACTTTCTATGCTACAGTCATCTAGATCTGTTTGTGTAATCTATGAGAATGCTGCCTCTCATAGCCATGACAGGGTAGCTATTTGTCAAAATTGCTTTTATTGTTTTCATAAACTCAAAAGATTCCCAGAACTCGTATACAGGGCAAACAATGCTTGAGCTGCCATGCTGAAAGAGATGTTCTATGGTTCCTCGATTTTCATTTTATCATGTAGGGCATGTTTTTCAATTATCTTTCCCTTGTGGTTCTTGACAGTCACTTCAGCCATTTCTTGTATATTCAAATATAAGTTAAATATTTAATCAAATGCAGCATAATCATTCTAAATTGTGCCCATTTTCCCTCTTTTTTAATGTAATTTTTGTGCCTCAGTAAGGAGACTGCCCCCTTTTCGTTTTGTATTGCCCATGGAGAAATGCCTCTCCACGCATTTAAAATTGAAACAATACAAAGAAAGAACAGCATATTTCTGTGGTTTGAAGGGGGGGAATGTGAGAAATAATTTATTTGAACCCTTATTCTATTCCAATAAGTATTAACAAATTTATAGAATCATATCTCATTAGGCTGTGAGCCTCATTAGGAACTGTGAGCTACAGATTCTTTTAATTATAGGAAGTTAACTTGAAGCCCATCACCCTCAGGTTTCCTTGTTGTGGTGACAAAGCCTAGTATGGTGAAGGTGACTCATCTACATGGAAATGCCCTCCCCAATATACTTTTGTACACCCGAACTATTCTTTCTTATCCAACAGGAGGACGTGACTATTTCATCCAACTTGTGACCCTGTTGACATTATTTTGCTTAGCTTAACTTATACAGCACATATCATTTGATGGAATTATTCTGTATTTAATGTAGCTATTATAGAATATCTAGAGAACTAACTAACCCTACAAAAATAGGGTCCTGGAAGAAGAGGAGTTTTTATTTCAACATTTAAGACGCTCTGTAATCTGGTAGTCAACTTCCTTTCCAAACTCATCTCTATTATTATTGTTTCTCTATAGCAATCACCTGTTCTGGCCAAACTTGTTCCATACACATAGTGTGATCAGTTCTACTCATCTACAATGCTTCCATTCCCCATCCTACTCTCCACTTGCCTTCTTTCAACAGCCCATTTTCAGCTTCTTCTCCTCACAGAGAGGCGACTGACCACCCCAGCTTTCAATGATCAATCCCTTCTCTCAACTCCTACAAAATTTATTGGCTGATCAAAGAATGTGATTCTTAGAATATGCCATATTCCAATATTTTATCTCTTTTCTTAATAGTATCAGGTATCAAACTTGACTACAAAGAAGTTATTTGGTACTGCTCAGAAATGATTAGGTATATGATAAGAGAAGCAAAATAGCCTAGTGTAGGATAAACTCAAAGAACCCAGCTATTGCAGCAATGACTCATTTTTTCTTTTTTTTTTTTTTTTTTTTTTTTTTTGAGGCTGGGGTTAAGTGACTTGCCCAGGGTCACACAGCTAGGAAGTGTTAAGTGTCTGAGATCAGATTTGAACTCAGGTCCTCCTGAATTCAAGGCTGGTGCTCTATCCACTGCGCCACCTAGCTGCCCCAATGACTCATTTTTTGACAGAAAAAAATAATGGAAACATTTAAGTGTATTTCATTAGAAACTATCCTCACAACTCTGGGAGATATTATCCCCATTTTTCAGGTGAGGAAACTGAGGTTAAATGCCTCGTCCAAGACCAGAGAGCAAGTAAGTGTTTAAGAACAGCAAAATCAACTATGAGAGTCTGGATGAATCATGATATGCTACCCACCTCATGATAGAAAAGTGAGACTCTAAAAGTTTATTTTTCTTGTTCTCTCAAAGTGGGGGGAAAAGGGAAAAAAAGAAATGAATTTTCTTGAAAATAATTTAAAATACATCTTATCTTTTTATGTTTATTATTTTCACTCTCCCATTAGACAGTAAGCCCCTTGAGAGCAAGAATTCTATTTTATCCCATTTTGTATCCCCAGTACTTTCACAAATCAGAAGGTTTATTCTGTCTTCTCTCAGCAGTACTCTACACTTTGGGAGCATAGTCAACAATGAAAAGGGAACATCACAAAGACTGACATTGAGGAAAACTGACTTCTAGAATGATTTCTGATACTTTCATTGCTTTTCTATTCCCTCCTAATTCTTTTCTAGCAATTCTTCTGATGTGCTACCCTCAAAAGGATGCCAACAACACACTATGATTATGTCCAAAGTTTTTTCTATTATTTTTCCTGGAACTTACTAGACTTTGATGTTAGTAACCACTTCTACCCACTTGAAATTTTCCATGTTTCAAATACACTACAGAATCCTGGTTCTCCTACCTTAGAATATATTCTATTTCCTCTAACGGTTCTAAATACCCTAGGTCTTAATTCTTAGATTGATTAATTCACTAAAGGAGGATACCTTACAAATCACCAAGTCCAGTACTAGAAATTTCAAATAAGGAAAGAAGGTCATACAATTCACTACATAGGCAAGATTAGAACCCAACTTTCCTTTTTCCTAATCCAGTAATCTTTCCTTTATACCAAAAGTGGAATTCTTCTTTATGCAGTATTATTGTAGCCCATAAGATCCCAGAATCTTTTGACAATATTCAGCGTTTCATTATCTTGTTTAGGTGTAAGGCACTATGCTGGTTGTTGGAGATGCTAAGCAAAATAACAGTTTCTGCCCCAGAAGAGCTTATAAACAAATGGAAGATAATTTGAAAAGGGAAACAGAACAGGTAAAATCAGGAAAGGCTTCTCAGAGATGACATCTGAGATCAAGCTTGAAGGAAACTCTAAGATGTCTAAAAGGCAGAAATGAGGAAGGCATACTGAGGGAAGGAACCAATACAAGAACTCTTAGGTAGGACACTAAATGACATTTTAAGAACAAGTGAGCCAGGTTAGCTAGAATAGAAAGAAAATGATGTAAAATAAGCCTGGAAAGGAAAGATAAACTAGAATCAAAATAGTGTGACCATAGGTAAGTCATTTAACCTCTCTGTGCTTCAACTTCCTTATCTATAACACAAACAGGTTAGACTAGATGTTCCTTCAAGATCTAAAACTTATATTCATATAAGAGCTTGTTTTATCTTTGAAGTACCATTCCACACATCCCAGGGTATATCCAGTTTTTATTTTTAATCTCCTAAAACACTTGTCTGTCCAATTCAAAGAAAATAATTCTTAAAATTGAAAAGGTCACATAATAGCTAGATGTTACTCAGTTTGACTATTTTCTACTTGTTACATTGTTATTTCTTGTGAGTCCAAAAATAAATCCCTTTACAGCAGAGATTACACATTGTAATTCTTTTGTAGTGGGTCCCCCAAGACTTAACAGTGGAAAGTCACTAAGGTTGGTTCAACTGAATATTTCCACAACAGCAGATCTCCAAAGAACCATTAGAATTATATTATTAGTATTATTAATTTGAGGATTCATATAATGTCCTTACTGGTGACTCTAAAATTAAATATATATATATATATATATATATATATATATATATATATATATATATATATATATATATATATACACACACACACACACACACACACACACATACATGCATACATATATATATATATATATATATATATATATATATATATTGACTTAAAAGGTTTTATTCATTTGTCTAAATAAATGTCTGTCGCTATTATCCATAAAACTCGAAGCCCATTCAAAACAGAAACCAAATTTGTTATAATTTGTACAGGTTAATAATATCTACAATTTCTTAACAATTACTTGTTTTAAATAACAGTGTTGAAATTCAAAGTTGTAGAGATTTTTGGAGCTCTGGATATATCATGCAATGTACCTTCTAAAAGTCATGATTCTCCTTAATTTTGATAGTTTCTAGTTTCAAGCCAATATTCATTTTCCTCTCCATCTCAGTGGTTTTTGCCACTCAGCATGTAAACATATACTTATTCAACCAGCTAGAATAAAAAATGAAATTTGATTTCCAGACAATGGGCTGAGAAAAATCTCGAAAATGAAAAACAGAACACCAAAATATACAATAAATGGGATCAAATATATATTTCCTCGAATAAATATAAAAATTTCAAAATCATGGAGGCAGAATGGAACCTACACAGAACATTTATCCCTATCTTTCCTAATTTTACATAGGACTCTGAAACCCAAAGGAGGACACTTGCAAAACACATTTTAAAACACAAAGACTAATTAATTGATTTCAAAATTAATATCTGTTTGTCTCAGATGGTATCTTACACAAATAACAGCCAAGAGCATCAATATTTGAAATTCACTCAGTATGAATCCCAAGGTTTTTCACTTTTTAATAAAAGTTTTCACTTTTTAAAAAAGCTATACTTAATTTATTTCAAGATGAGATGGTGTTAATTTGCATACTCAAAGTTCAAATATACTTCAAAACTTTAAATTTAATTTCTCCTAACAATTTTGAAAATTATACATCAGCTAAGTAAACCTAGCTAACATTGGCAACACCTCATTTCAGCCTAAATATAATATTGGACAGTCTCATGAAGTCCAGATTTTTAACACTAGGTCAAATGATTAACCTGTCATTTAAAAAAAAAAAAATGTTAACTAGAATGTAAGTAGAAAAATTAGTTTTTAATACATAAGAAGGCTAACAAATATAAATACATAAAGACATATAACTTGATAAATTTTATTTGGATATGTAATGTATCCATTACATTATACTTTCATATCTTAATTTTTAAAAAATTGAATTAATCAATAAAATTTTGACAAAGTTACTAAAGTCACAAAGTTACTAAAATTAAAAACAAATGGCTCCAAAATGCCAGATCGTGTACTCAAAGCCTGGGCTAGGCCTAACATCATAATGTAGCATGACAGTCATCTGGATGAGGATAAGAAAAACAAATAAGAAATAAAGAATAAAATCCTCATGGCAATGAAAATATTGACTGGGTAGAGGAGTAAAATGGAACAGTCATAAACAGACAATTATATATAAGAAAACCTGATTTAATTAGGCAAAATGCTGAATTTTCCTTATAAATCCTAAATATTTGACAAAAAGAAAAAACCTGAAACACTTAAAATGTCAACAAATTCTTTTCTTCTATCATGTCATTAACACAAAGCATAGAGTTTAAAACATCTAATATGTAATACAAGAAAAATCAAAGTAAAGGAGCATAGTCTATTTTTAAAAGAATACTGTCTTGGGCAGATAGAAAAAAGTAATCCTTATTCAACATTAAAAAAAAAATTGTTTTCTCTTTAGTATGCCACTTCTTTGGCATTTCTCATTTCCTATTCTCTCTTTATGCTTAAAATTTGTATATATAAAAACACTCATTCAGGAAAAAAATGCATATAGTGCTCTATGCTAGGCTCTGTAGGGAATACGAAGTAGGTTATAAACCAAAATCCGTTTTCTGCTCTTACAATCTGCGGTCGCTAGGGGGCGCCAGAGCGCTGGCCCTGGAATCAGGCCTCAGCAGCTGATTCCGTTCTTTTCATCCTCTCGGTTTTCTCCATTGCAAAAGAGGGATGATATTGGGCACATAGTAAGTAGTATGTAAATGCTAATTATCTTCCCTACCCTCTAATAGCAGAAAATAGAAAACTCTCTATTGTGCGATATATCCTCCCTCCCAAGATCACAAATACTTATCCAACTCCTGGCTATCCTCTTAACTATATATATCCAGATGAGGATGTTCTTCCTTTAACCATTAATTCCTTGACTAAGGAAAGAGCCTAAGAACAAGAAAATGATCAGCAGCATCCTTTCTTCCTTCATTAGTCTATCCTTGAAAGGATCTTTCAAGAGATGCCAATGGTTGGATCTTCCTTTTCAAATTTCCTATGAAATATGAATCATCTTCTACCATTCCAAGAGTCTTGCCTTTTTTGATCTGAATCACTTCTGTCATCTTTCTGGAGTGACTGAAGCATCTTCAATAATTTTCTCAGCTGACAGAACTAGTTAGTATGGTGGATAAAATCCTGGGCCAGGTGTCCACAAGACCTCAGTCACTTACTAACCGGGTGACTCTGAGTTTCATAACCTGCCTGCCTCAGTTTCCTCAACTGTAAAAAAAGGATCATAACCACCCAAGGTTGTTGTAAGGACCAAATAAAACACTGGAAAGCACCTACAGTTTTACTACTTTTCCTTTCTTCCACTTCCGTCATTAATTGCTGTCAGCACCTACAAATTTTTAGGAATATCCACTAATAATTCCTTGCTGACAATCAGATTGTTTCTTTAGATCAGGTGACAATTTACTCTACATGCTAAGCAGATTGTATGGTAGAACTGGTTAATCAGATCATTTGGGGGAGGAAATATTTCTTCACAAAAATGCTTTTTAAAAAGTACAATGGATTTGGTGTCAGAAAGCAAGAGTAATGGATGGGGTCTAATCCTGGCTTGATGAAGTATGAAGCTCTAGGAACCGATTTCCATGTCTGTACAACTGACATAACAATGGTCTTCTCTTCTCCACTGGGTCAACCAAAGGGCACTCCATCAAGTTTAGTGCGCACTGCTTCAGACATCACCACATGCTTTCTCTTCTTCGGGTCTTCTTTCCCCAGGCATCCAAAAGCCTACTGCCTGCACCACTGGGCACCACCAGCCCAGGAGCGAACTTCAATGTCAACTTCAGCAGCTGGATATGCCTGCCTCCTGATTGGCCTAAGAACTGACCTGAAGGAAGTGTTCTCCAAACTCAGCTTCCCCAGTCCCACAGATTGCCGCGCGAGCCCTCCCACTGCATTAAATTCCCTGTGGGGTCTGGCTCTCATTGGGGAAACCTCCAGGTGCCCTTTCGGGCTCGGGCCCACACCTTCGTCTTTCTCCTTCCTTCTCCCCAGACGCAGCAAATACGCTGCTCCTCACGGAAGGCCCGCCCCCGGCGCTCGCTTCCTGCCCCGCAAGGGCCGCGCCGCTTTGAGCCACAAGCCCTCGCCTGCCGCAGGCTCGCTAAGGCTGCGGTTTTTGCCGCGCTCTCCAAACCGGGCCCGCCCTCCGCTGGGCTCCCACCAAAGTGTCTGCCGGATCTTCGAGAAGCCTGCCCCGGACACGCGCGCCGCCACGCAGCGCGATCGGCCATGATGGCCGTCCTCTAGAAGCTCTTCTTTGGCGACGGTCCTGCGAGGGCGGGGGGCGGCGAGTCGACAGGGGGAAGGGGAGGGGACCTCGGCGCGGGGAGGACAGGACGTTCTCGGGAAGGGCCGTGGCCCAGGGTCGAGGACAGGCGGGGAGGCGAGGAGCCGGGTACTTACCATGGCGGGGCGGCGCTGCCTGAAACGTCCTCGGGGGGTTTCAGGACGACCCTCGGCAGGTTGGACATGCTAGGGATGGGGAAAGGGTGAAAGGCGGGGACGCGGTGAGGGGGTGTAGAGACAAAACGGAGCGCGAGCTCCCGGGGTTTCGGCACGGGGGCCGAGATCAAGGGCGGGAGCCGTCGCAGCGCTGGTGGGGGTGCCAGTTTCCGTGTCCTAGAGCGAGGGACCCCCAAGGGCGACCTCGGTCTGTGCCCGGGGGAAGTGGACGTGAGCGTATAAAACCCCGCCCAAGGCCGCACTGAGAGGGATGAAAGCGCCAGGAGGGAGGGGCCGTGGCGTAAGCCCCGGATGTTGGAGTTGGCTAGGGAAGTAGCGGGGTGGAGCTTCCACGCACTGGCCGCTCTAGTGTGTGTCACACTGTAGGGGCGGCAGGGGGCGACCAGTTGATTGTGGCCGGAAGGGAGGAGCTGAGCTTTTGGAGTAGTGGAGAAGGCGGTGACTGGGTGAATCCAGCCCTCTCGACCCCGCCCACCGAAAGAACAAACCAGAACGAACCTTAGCTAGCTATTTCCGGAATCGTCATATCCGGCTTCGATGGCCACTTGCTGAATTGAGCTCCGCCCTTCTGCGTTTAGCCAATTGCCAATCATTTCCGTTCCCTGTCCTTCCGGATCAATCGACAATCACAAAAGAAAATTCTTAGAGAGGGAGTGTAAGTTAAAAACGGTTCCGGGTCTACAAACCGTTTCCGCTCTGGTTTCTGCCTCTTTCTTTTGAGTAGTACTTTGACTTACGACTAGGGGGTGATATATCCCTGGTGCTGTGATAGGTTTCCACCCCTCAAATTGGCTCATTTTGACCTTTCAGTCTCTCCATCTCACCCACCCACAGACTGTAGTGTTGTTGGAGCTCCGGTAAGCAGAACACCCACTCAGACATTTCGTGGATTTTACTTATTCACATTTTTGTTTCCCACTGAACAGCGCCACCTTCTGCCTTACAGCAGGCTACTACCTCTTCAATATTTTTTTAAAAGCCTAAGAGTCAGGACATAGGGTCTCAACTCATCTACCACAAGTGAAAAGTTCGTTTACTTTTCATAAGACAGGATACTCTTCTTTTTAAAAATCCTATTCCGAAAAAAAGGTTTTATTATGTGCCAAAAGCTGATAGGTTCTTGGGATAACAAAGATCAAAAGAAAAGTGAGGGGCAGCTAGAGGGCGCTGTGGATAAAGCACCAGCCCTGGAGTCTGGAAGAGTTCATATCCAACTAAACACACTTAACACTCAACTACCAGTGTGATCTTGGGCAAGTCACCTAATCCAAAAAAAATTTTTAAAAAGGAAGAACCAGACACATATGCATACATACACACATGTGCTAAATGATAAGAAAATGTCCTTGCCCTGGAATATGTTGGAGGCAAAATCTATACACAGTAGAAGATTCCAGAAACTTAAAGCATTCCACCTATCTACATCCTCATATATTCCATGAAGACCTATTCTCGTGCTATCCATTTTATCATTCATTGTACCTCAAATTTGTAAGAAAACTCAAAGATAGTTCAACCCATGCTTGATCTAAGGATCGCCAATTAGTAGTCATT
This sequence comes from Sminthopsis crassicaudata, assembly GCF_048593235.1. Classification (NCBI taxonomy): domain Eukaryota; kingdom Metazoa; phylum Chordata; class Mammalia; order Dasyuromorphia; family Dasyuridae; genus Sminthopsis; species Sminthopsis crassicaudata. The sequence goes on from NC_133620.1 coordinate 429,431,130, forward strand.
CATCCTCTATTTCATCAAAACTCTATTGATGAAAAATCCACTACTTTCCTCAATAGCCCATTCCTATGTTTTAGTTTTTCTTACCATAAATCTGAAATCTCTGCTAAATCCACTTCTAGCATCTGACAGGATTCTTAATCCATCAGTAATCACTTCTATCTTACATATCTTCAGTTTCTTTCTCCTTTCCCTACATTTTCTTATTCTCCTATAAACATGTCTTCCCAAACTTAAAAAAAAAATTATTTTTAAGCCAATTGTTTCAACTTCTTTTTCACTACCAATCACTTTGATAAAATGTTCACCCTCCATAGGTGTATCCCTGTCCTGCTTCCTTTCCTCCTTCATTTCCCCACACCAGAGAAAAAATTTGCATTATGTAAAAATCACTTTACATAGAAGTCTGTGAAATGTCTGTTTATACTGTCTGTATAATGCAAAAGACAGACACCCTTTTGCTAACATAGGAATAACTCCTAAATCATCCATCAGTTATTATTGTGTGATCAGTCCACTTTTCCCAGGTGTACAAGAGGGAAGTCAGGACACCAGCTCTGAAAACCTTCAGTTTGGTAGACAGCCTAATTACTCTTTTCTCCCACACTTTCATTCAGAGCCTAGCTCTGGCAATGCACATGTCAATCTCATGATCTATGTACACATCCCTGGAAAGTATACTGTCAAGTGAACTTATTTATGGCATCCAAAATTCCTCTATTTGCTGTAACTAATGATTCCACACATGCATGGTGTGGTATAGTGTGGCAGGGATGGAACCTGTTTTCTCATGGTGTTTATTATGAGATAGTACAAACAACAGAGAATGGATCCATATGTTGTTACACCTTAGCCGCAGAGGTTGTGTTGACTGCATAGTCCTGTGTGAACAAAAGGTCACACACCAATCTACCTCCACTTTAGCCTTGGTTTGTAGCCTTCTCAAGTTAAATAATTTATCGTCAGTGTAGTAGCTGGCCTTGGTGCCATTTTTTATCCTCATTGAAGGTGTCATTACTACGTTGCTGAAAACATCATGCCTAAAAACGGAGCAAGCACAGTGCTGCTTCACTTCCTTGCTAACTGAAAAAGTATAAGAACATCATCTATCCAGAATCTGTGCAAGCATGCCATAATGAAACTCATCCAATATTAATGAAATTTTGCCATGAGTGTCCACAAGTCCTCACAAATGACAATATCAAAGGCCTTGATCAGATTGATAAAGATTTTGCATTAGACTTCTATTCTGCTTTTAGCATTTCTCCTGGAGTCATTGGGCATCATACAGTATATTGATCGTTCCTTGGCCCTTTCTGAAGCCACTCTGGCTCTCAGGTAGATGACTATCTTCCAAGTGAAGGACCAGCCTATTAAGGAGGAGTCTAGTAAGAATCTTGCTGGCAGTAACTAAAAGAAAAATTCCCTTGTGACTGTCACAGGACCTATTTTCTTTTCCTTTAGAGAGATAGATGGTGGAAGCATTCTTGAACTTCTAGAAGATAACCTCCTCTTGCTATATAACTTGAAAACATTTTAAGTTTTTGTATGAGCAATGGAATCCCTGTCTTGTAATCAGTTGTAATAGATTCAACACTAGAAGCTTTGCTATGTGAAGGAAACCCCAAAACTTCTTCAGTTGGAAGTTTAATTAGAGTCAAAACTCTCTGTGAGTTAGATACTAAATTCAACTTCTAAGGAATTGTAGTGTCCTAGAGGTTGAAGCTATGGCTGCCAATATTTTGATTGGGTCATAGATGTATATTTTGTGAACCTCAAAGTAGGAGGAATTATTGAATGATATAAGGGGTGGGGAAATCTGGAAGTAGCAGAGAGAGAGTAAAGAATTTTCTAACTCCTCCACCTAGAACAATGAATTGGGGGCATCAGCGAAAGGGCAACAAGATCTGAAAAACATGGCCATGGAGGACCTAGGACTCAGTGGGAGCCAGAAGTTGGAAGGAATGAGAAATAAACAGATTTAAGATGAAAACAAGTTTGTTGACTATAGAGGAGGCATTCCAGAAGAGGAAAGGTGGAACATTGTGAAAAGATGGGTTAAAGGAAAAGAGAATAAGAAATTGGGCAATAGTAGATGGAGAATAGAGTTTGAATGATCTAATGGAAGTTCAGAATGAGTAAGATGGGAAAATATAATGGTAGGTTTTTTTTTTGTTTTGTTTTTTTTAAGGAATCTACTTGGAAACAGGATGAAATAGGATCATTTGTGCTCCTAGAAGTGTTGACAGTGGCAAGGAGAATGGCCACTTCATCATGTGGAACTGAGTGGAGGAAGAGGGAGAAGGAAGAGATGCTAGCAAAATCACCTGACTAATGTTACATAAGGAGAAGAGAATAAAGAGCTCTTTGTGAATGACCTCAATTTTTTTCTAATATGATGGACCAACACATTTGAATCTGAAGAACAATCAGGAGATGGGAGTGGCTCTTCACCATAGCAACAGGGAACTAGAATGGTTGTTTTTTTTTTTGTTGTTGTTTTTGGTTATTTTTTTTTTCTGTTCCAAGGAAGGTCAGAGATGGTGAGGTGGGATGATAAGGTGTGTCCTTTTCCTTTTGCTTCCTCTTCTTCCCTCCAGAGGGAAAAAAAGAAAATTTTGTGGAGAATGATACTTTCTTCTATTATGCAGGTTGGATTTCTATCTCCTGTTGCTCCCTTACCTAACCTCCAGTCTTTAAAGGGGAAAAGAGTATTGAAATAGGCTCTTCTACCTGATTATGTGCTTCCCACCTCATACTGTCTCTGCCTCCAATCTCCAACTTCCTTTAGGAAGAGAAATGATGCCTTCCATTCAGTAAAATCCTTCTCATAACTAGTTACACCCTACAGAAAACAGTCTGAATCCCTACAGGGCATCCAGTTCTCCGATCCCTACCAACCAATTTCTTGTTCGCATTCCCCTCAACCTACTCCGCTAAAGTTTTAGTCAAACGTCACCCAAGCCTTCCACTGTGCCCTCTGCAATGCTTGTTCCATGGCAACAAACTTTCCTTCATTTTAAGTCTTTTCTTCTCCTTCAATCTATTTGCTGTTATTGAAACCTAGCTTCTCCCTGATGAACACAAACTCTCTAAACATCCTTTCCAGTATTGTCCTTACCTTCACTCATTCTCTTTAGCTCAGTGGTCAACATAAGGGACTTGGAATATTCCTTGTTCCCATTATTAGGGATCTATCTACCATCAACATTCTAGTAGTTCTCTGTAGACCCCCCCCAAGTCAAAACCCTTTTTCAGGTAATATGTGACTCATAATTTTTGTCTTCTCCCCAAATCCTACTCTCATATTAGGGCACTTCAGTGTATTACTGGCTTTCCTCAAAACCTTAACCATTCAGTTCCTCAATATAATTTCCCATAACTTACTCCTCCACTCAACCTCAGTCACACATAAAAATGCTATGCTCTTGATTTTTCCATCATCACAAATTTATAGCCTCCATATTCAAGAGTTCTGAAATCCTGTTATCCAATATATTGAGTTTTTATCTTCCCCTCTGCCTTTTCTTATCAAACTCTACTCTTCTTCTGCACTTTGAGCTCCAGTCTGCTGACCTCAAATACTCTCCGAGGTAGCTAGGTAGTGAAGTAAATAGAGCACTGGTCTGAATTCAAGAAGACCTGAGTTCAAATCTGGTCTCATACTTACTAGATTTGTGATTCTAGGCAAGTCAATTAATTGCTATTTGCCTCTGTTTCCTCATTTATAAAATGGAGAAAAGAGCACCTACTCCCAAGATTGTTGTGAGGATCAAATGTGTTCATTTTAAAGGACTTAGCATAGTGCTTGGCACATAGCAAACACTATGTAAAGGTAATTACTGTTATTACTCTTATCATTATCTTGCACTAGACACTCCTCTTTTCCCCATCTTAATCTCTTGATGAATTAATTCAATTCTGTGCTATCCTCTTTTGAGTCCCTAGCCACCATAACATTTTGCTAATTGTGTTGTGCTAAGTCTCAGCCTTGGATCAATCCCATCATTCATTTCTTGCTGTCCCCAAATATGTCCCCATATTCTCCATCCTGAATAAACTCTAACTTGTTCTTTTTATTCCCACAAACATATCATTTGCCTCTTTTTGCTAACCTCCTTAAAAAGACTATTTATTTTAGGTGCCTTTTTGTTTTCTCTTTCCAACCCCTTATAATCTAGCTTCTGACATCATTCCACTGAAATTACTCTCTTCAAACTTAGCCATAATCTTTTAGTTGCCAAATCTAATAGACATTTCTCAATCTTTATTCTCCTTGACCTACCTTTAACATTACTGATCATCCTTCCCTCCTTGATAATCTTTTTAGGAACACTATTCTAGTTCTCTACCTATTGCCTTACCAGTCTTCCTTAGAGTCCCAAGTGAAACCACATCGTTAGGAAGCCTTTCCCAATCCCAACTCACTTAATTATAGTATTACCCCCTTTATTATTTCCTATTTATCTTAATATGTTTTGTATACATTTGTTTGTTGACTCCCTGAATAGATTGAGAGTTCTTTGAGGGCAAAGACTGTCTTTTGCCACTTTTTGTATCCCTAGTACTTAACAGTGCCTGGTACATAGCAGATGCTTAATGTATGTTTATTGACTAGCTAGAAATCAGTCAATAAATGTCAGATATTTTAGTAAGCTATCTTTATTTCCTCTTCCTACCCCACTGGAGGCTAGTGACCAAGCAAAATTCTCATGGAGAACAAGCAGGAGATAGTAATGTTTTTTCCTCTTTTCTTCCTTCTTGATATACATACTTCTATACTAAGACTGGAGAACAAGTAAGTGACTCCTAAAGAATATACAGTATATGGCAAATGATGTCACAAGAGAATAAGATACCTGCCTCTCTATTAATGATTGAACTTCTTCACCATATCCCAGAAATCTTTTCATCTACGACTCACTTCATCTCTAGAACTCACCTTAGAAGGACCCTTTACTTCTGAGGACTTCCTCTGATTGCATGACTTCTCCCAGAACCTCCTTTTAAATAAAGTATTCTAAGTCACACATCTCTTTCCAGGCAATATTCTTCTGTATTTTTCCATTATGCCCCTTCACCAAATAAGTGGTTTTCTTTTCCCTACAACTTTCTCTTTATTTACTCTCCATCTTAACCAAACTGAGCTACCTGGTATTTATTGAAGTTGGCATTTCATATTTTGATTCTCACTAATGCCCTTATTTGCTCTTACCTTGACTTCTTTTTTTTTTTTTTAATTATTGCTTTTATTTACCAGATATATACACGGGTAATTTTACAGCATTGCCGATTGCCAAACCTTTTGTTCCAATTTTCCCCCTCATTCCCTGCATCCCCTCCCCCAGTTGGCAGTTTGACCAATACATGTTAAATATGTTAAAGTATAAATTAAATACAATGTATATATATACATGTCCAAACAGTTATTTTGCTGTACAAAAAGAATCGGACTTGAAATAGTGTACAAGTAGCCTGTGAAGGAAATCAAAAATTCAGGTGGACAAAAATAGAGGGATTGGGAATTTTATGTAGTGGTTCATAGTCATCTCCCAGAGTTCTTTTGCTGGGTCTAGCTGGTTTGATTCATTACTGCTCTCTTGGAACTTATTTGGTTCATCTCATTGTTGAAGATGGCCATGTCCATCAGAATTGATCATCATATAGTATTGTTGTTGAAGTATATAATGATCTCTTGGTCCTGCTCATTTCACTCAGCATGAGTTCATGTAAGTCTCTCCAGACCTTTCTGAAACCATCCTGTTGGTCATTTCTTGCAAAACAATAATATTCCATAATATTCATATACCACAATTTATTCAGCCATTCTCCAATGGATGGGCATCCACTCATTTTCCAGTTTCTGGCCACTACAAAGAGGGCTGCCGCACTCACCTTGACTTTTTAAGAGTCCCTTTTTTCCTTTGAAATGCATCTCATACCACTTTATATCACCTTCTTGGGGAATTCTTTTCCTTAATTGTTAGAAATCTCAAATTAGAATTATACTGATCCGTAATTTCTTGAATGAAAGGATCTTTTGTTGTGTCTTTATATTTCCAACACCTAAAATGTTGTCTTGATCATATGATTGATTGAATTAAATAAAAATTAGAAGTCGCATAAAATCACAACAAGCAAACTTTTGAGTTTGCTTTTTTTTTTGAGCAAATGTACAATCAATAAAAATAAAGATAATAACTTTACTGTAATTTCTTACCAGAGATTACCCAAGATAAAACTATTGCTACATTAAGGAGATAGAAGAACCCCTGAACAACCATACATGGAAGATATCTCATCTCTTTACAAAATATAGAGCTATAGCATTCAAAGAAAACATTAAATTGGAGGACCAACTCTCATAAAACATGGAGAGAAATAATATAACCAGAAATATGGCAGAGTAATTACTATTTTCATACAACAACAAATTTTAAAACTTCAAAATGAGCAATTATGTACCAAATATAGAATAATAATTGAGTCCACAACACGGAAGATAACACCAACCCCTAAGGTTACATACTTACTGATATAACATCAAAGAATTTTAATACTTTAATAGCTCCTACTTACCATTCTCATATCTCAGCCAATCTGGTGTCAAAAATAGGGAATAGAGACAAACTAAAGACTGATGATTCAAGTTTTATTTTCAGAGAACTCTGACTACCTCATTGCAGTGACTTAGCCTGATCACAACAAACATGATGACTGACATTGATTCTTCCCAGTCACACAAAGGAAAGGGATTGTGAGGTAAGAAAAAGAGGAAGAGCTGAGCTTTGTTCAGAATCACAGGCTAAAGAGAAAAGAACCTTAAACTTGAAATATAGGAGATTAGAAAGCTAGTTGAAATCTATCCTGTCCCCTAATAGTTTATTCAAAATGGGGAACTGAGTCAGGCAAACCCCATCTTCCAACTTTAAGCAGCTGAGGATAAAAGCTCAGCCTTGGAGCTATGTATAAAAGTGGGAAAGGAGAAGGAATTTATAAGACCAAAGATTTAAGATAAAAAGCTTAGGTTAAAAATACATAAGCAAACAAAGAGATTTTAATCTCTTTTAAGATTAAGTTTTTACAAACTGTCTTAAAACACCCTAAACAAATATACTATAAAGGAAAGTGAACCAAAATAATCTGATAAAAAAGGCTGGTGCAAATCCTCTAGAATCTGCTCTAAGATTTTTATCAGATGAATAAAAATTACTGCTAAAAAATCCTGAATAGTTCAAAAGAGAAACTAGAGAAAATCTTAGTAATGAAGTTAGGACAGAAATAAAAGCATTCAGCACAGAATTTTAAAACAGAGAAAGAAAAATCAAACATGGGGAAATGTTTCCAAAGACATAGAAATTAGAAGGGAAAAGGAGGGGGGCAAATAAACAGAATAAAGACATAACAAAAATACTGAAGTGAAAGAATATTAGAAGGAAAAGGCAGTGTGTGGATTCTTAATAAAACAATGCAATTCATCTTGACATCTGAGTTTCAGAGTTAAAAAATCAGAGAGCTCCCAGAAAAAATATGACAAATATATACATTTACTGCACTAATGCAAGAAAATCAATCACAAGTGAATACAGTGAAGCTTGACCAATAGAATCTATAGATCACCACTGAAAGAAAGAAAAAAAATGTGCATCAGATTCTAAAGTATATAGTGATTAAACTTTACAGTTTTAAGTAATAATTAATTTTACAAGCAGCCAAGAAAAATACCTTTAAATGTGAAGAGGCATTCAAGTTGCCAAAATTATTATACTTTCATAAGAAATTTAGTACTAATGTTGCAATAATTTATTTCAAAAAAGCAAAGGATATGAAACTAAGCCCCAAATAATTCCTGCTCATATGAACCCAGTCATGAATGATTTTCCATTAACATTTAAGTTTTTTTTCCAGTTCTATACAACTTCATGATCCCATTTTTAACAGAATCTTCTTGACAAAGATACTGGAGAGAAGAGAATAGATCCAATAACAGGAATCATGTCCTTAGTTATGGAGTCTGATTAGACAATTGAAGAAAGGAGTGAGCATCATAGCCAACAATGCCTCAATTCTACATTATTTCCTCCATGAATGTATTATAGTGCATCACATCAGAAAGTAGGAGAATGGAGTAAGAATGAAAAAAGCAATAACAGACAAATGTAAAAGAGACAGCATTGATCTAGAATTTTGAAAGTTTGACCCTTGTGTAGAATTGTGAAGAACAATTAAAGATATAATCCATAACCAGAAAATAAATTTAAAATTTTTATCTTAAGATAGAAAGAGAAGAAAAATACTGAGGGAGATAAACAATAAGGAAATGTGTTAAATAGTATGGCAAAAGTAAGTTAAAATAAAATTAGAAATGATATGGAGGGAAGATTTTGAATGGCATATATATATGTATATATATACATATATATATATATATATATATATATATATATATATATATATATATATATATATATATATATATATATATATATATATATATATATATATATATATATATAAAGAAAAAGGAATCAAGGAAAAATTAATAGCTTGAGTTAAGTCAATTTTGGGAAAGGCTGGTTTGTGAAAAGTGGTTCGGAAAAACACATCAGTGAATAAAAGAGCATCAGTATCATGAAGGTAATCACAAATATAAATATGAGAGAAAAGGGATGATGAAGACCAATATAAAACTAATGAAAAATACAGGCATAAAAAAATAAGACTAGATTAACCAATGTAGTAAAATGAAAGGGAAGTAACAAAATGGACAAAAAGAAAACCCAACAAATTTCTGCTTATTTAAAAAAAAAAATGAAAAAAAAAGAAAATGATAATCTGAAAAAACTATATAAAATTATTTTTAAATGGGTTATAATCATATGCAATCAAAATAAAAAAAAACAATATCAAAAAAGAAACAGAGAAACTGTGCTGAAAGGATGCATAGATAATATCTGTACAAAAAATATGTTCACCAAATAGTACAGTATCTAAATATTTGAAGGAAAAGTAAATTGATTTGCCAAAGGGCATGGATATATAATAATTGCAAAAGACTTTACTCTTTATCACAATTGTACAAATCTATTAAGTAGTAACAAGATGGAAACTATAGAACTAAAGAGCTTTTGGAGAAGTTACAGGTGAAAGGTATAAGGTTTGTTGTGAATTGGAACTTTTAAAGGCTATACACAATTCTCAGTTCTATATGATACTTTTACAAAAAATAGATTATGTGCTATGTATGTTATCACTGATAATATATTGGAAATAACATCTTTTATAGAACATATAAAAATAGTAAATACAGAGAGCACCGAAGATAGAGAGTAAGTGGATATTTTAAAGAATCATCCTGAATAGTCATCAGATTAAAGAACAAATCATGGAAAATACCTGTGAAAGGGAATGATAATGATAAAGTAAAATACCCAAAAGTATGTGATGCAGCTAAAAGTATCTCAAGAAAAAAAATTATACTTATGAAAATATGCATTGATATAAAAAGGATTTATGAACTGAATATGCAATTAAAAAATAAGAAAATCAGGAAACATACCCAAAATAAGCACAAAAGGAAAATCTTTAAAAGAAAATAAAAACAATGCAGATGATAAAACTAAAAGCTGGAAGCTAATAAAATTGATAATACTCTACCTAAATTGATGAAACACAAAGAGGATAAAAATCAAATTATCAAAATAAAAAATGAACAAGGTAGAATCACAGAAAAGAAAAAGAATATTCAAAACCTATTTAACACAATTATATGCTACCAAGATTGACAATTTAAAAGAAATGGGGAATTACCTACAAAAATACAATGTATAGAAATGAATCTAAAGAATTTAATTCAAATCTCAAAAAATGAAATCTAACTGCAAAGTAACTACCAAAAATGGGGAGGGAGAAGAGGTTGCTGCATGGGATGAATTTAGAAGACAATTCTATCAAATTTAAAGAGAAAATAATACTGCAGATTCTCAAAAATTAATAAATCATTTTGCCAAATCCCTTTGTGAAGCAAATATATTTCTAGTTTTTAGAGTAGTGAGGTATGCGGCAAAGATAAAGAGTTGTGAACCAACATTAACAGTGAATAATAATGAAAACTAGTCAACAAAACAAAAATATAGCAATATATTTTAAAAATTCACTATTACCAAATTGAATGTATATCCAAACATCATTCAACATTATGGAAACATTTAGCCTCATTATGTTAGGAATAAGAAAAAAACAATAAACCAATGATTCTATGAATACATTATGGGGTGAGGAAGGGAAGCCTTTGATAAAATACTCATTTATGCTAAAAAAAAAAAATAATCAGAGAAAAACCTATTTTAGATAGTTTGTCCATATCCCAAACCCAAAACTAGCACATTAATAATAGAAGGAAAATAGAAGCATTCTCTATAAATATAAGAAGATCCATCTCCATTTTCTCATTGATATTTCACATAGTTATCAAAATGCTAGTAATAGAAATGACAAGGGGAAATTAAAAGTATATATTAATGCATTATTGGTGGAACTATAAATTGGCATATCCACTTTGGAAAACAATTGTGAATTTAAAAAAAGGGAATAAAATGTCAAATTTAATTTGGAGATTCCATTGCCAGACATATAGTTCCAAACAAGTCAGTTCTTAGTAGCTTAAGAACTGGGGGGAGGGAGGGAAAGTAGATGTCCATTGGCTGGTAATGTTCAAATAAATGTTTACATGTGAATATAATAGAATATTATTGTGAAGTAAGAAATGACAATGAATACAAAACATCTTGGGAAAACCTTGAACTGATGCAAAGTAAATGAAGTAGAGCTTGGCAACAAATACACATGACCACAACAAGGTAAATGGAGAGAGAGGACCATCATAAAACTACAAATGATAGGAAATTATAAGGAACAAGCATGATCCCATAGAAAAGATATGTGAAGGTTTCAAAGATTGGGGTATGAAACATACACAAGAGTGGAATATTGCATGTAATGTTGGATTTAAATTTCTTGATGTGTTGGTTTCTTTTATTTTTTTTTCTTTCTCTGTTTACCAAGGACATGAAAGAAGGAATATAGAGGGAAATCTGAGTAATATAAAAAGAAAACCTATCAAGAAAATATATAAAAAGAAAAGTATATGCAAAAATAGTGGGAAAAACAATTGCCAAACAACCCTCAGGTGATCAGAAAAGGAAATAATTGAGATAAAAGTTTCAGTAGAATTATAGGATACAAAATAAATCCAAAACTTTGATGGCATATCTATATAAAAATTACAATCTCTAGGAGAAAGTCCTATTCAAAGTATCTATAAGATGTATCAAATACATGGAATCCTATCTATGGAGGGAAATGACTTATTTACATACATTTAAAAAATACCTTGGAACAATAAAGTCAACAATTCAAGGACTATTTAATATTTATGATTGGAATATTATGATACAAAAAATAACATTGCATAAATTAGTTTGCATTTTTATTTCAATAAAACTAACAATTTAAGGTCTATATAACATAAAAATTAGGAAGAATATACCAGAATCTCATAAAAGTAATCTTTGAAATAGAATAGTACTTCCAAATTATAGAGCAGTATTTATATTTTTTAATATTTATTTATTTATTTATTTTTTATTCATTTTTCCAAATTATCCCCTCCCTCCCTCCACTCCCTCCCCCCGATGGCAGGTAATCCCATACATTTTACATGTGTTACAATATAACCTAGATACAATATATGTGTGTAAATACCTTTTTCTTGTTGCACATTAATTATTAGCTTCCGAAGGTATAAGTAACCTGGGTAGATAGACAGTAGTGCTAACAATTTACATTCACTTCCCAGTGTTCCTTCTCTGGGTATAGTTATTTCTGTCCATCATTGATCAACTGGAAGTGAGTTGGATCTTTTTTATGTTGAAGATTTCCACTTCCATCAGAATACATCCTCATACAGTATTGTTGAAGTGTATAGTGATCTTCTGGTTCGAGCAGTATTTATATTCTTAAAAATTAATTGGTATTCATTAAAAATAAAGTAAAATCCATGGAACAGAAATTATAAGAATTAGAAACAAATTCAATAATTCAAGTACTTATACTTCTCAGAACACAAATAATGTAGGGAAAGAATTTCCTAGTAGCTACTAGAAAAACTGAAAAATAGTTTGTCAAAAATTAGGCTTAAATCAATATCTCATGCTGTAATAGCAAATTTAAAATGAAGACTATCTGGAAGGGATGGTTGTAGTACAAAAGAAAATAAAAGAATAAGAGTGAGTTCCTTTAAATTATGCCTAGTGGAGAGTTCTTAACAAAATAGAGGCAAAGTTAGACAAAAACTTAAATTAATAAATAGCATGAGAATGAGATAATTTTTCATGAACAAAATGCAACTAGTATAGAAATGAAAGCTGTGGAGGGCGAATCTTTTCATCAACCATTTGATAAAATATATAGGGAATTAACCTAAATATATATGAATTCAAAGCCATTCCCCAAAAGATAAGTGGTCAAAGGATATTGGTAAATAATTCTTAAGAGAAAGTCACTGTTAACTGTATGAAAGATTATTCCAATTAATTAAAGCAATTTTTAGAAAACTGGAAAAGATGAGAAAAGATGGAAATGCTCAATGTTAGAAGGATTTCAGAAAGGCAGACACATTAATATATTGTGGTTGGATTTTTAAGTCCAGTTATTATGGAACATAATTTTGATTTAAGCAAAAAAAGTGACTTCAATATCCACACACTTTTACTTGGAGATCCTTCTGATAAGCATATATACCAACGAGATTAAAAGATGACAAGTTTACACATACACAAAAAATATAACAGTTTTGTGGTGGCAAAGATCTATAAACAAATAGATACCCAGTGATGTAAGAATAGCTCAACCAAATATGCATGAATATAATGGACTATTACTTTGCCATGAAAATAATAAATATGAATAATTCAGCTAAGCATGACATATGAGCTGAAGCATATTAAAGAAACTAGAACCATGAAAACAATGACCATACAATGACCTCACAAAGGTAAGTGGATAGATTTTATTTTTAAAAATCAGAAATCTATATAATTATAATGACCATATAGGCTCTAAATAAGAATTGTGAGAACTCTCCTTTCTTCTTTGAAATAGGTAACTATGGTTATAGAACTTTGTTTACATGATTTTGCATGGCTAATATATTGCTTGGTTTTATTGAACTTCTTTTCCCCTTTTTAAACAGTATTACAAGAAAGGGCTTCCTATGTGGCAAGTAAAGGGGTGAAATATATTTCAAAATTAAGAAAGTCTGATACATTGTAATGAGTCAGAGATCCTTAGTTCAAATACCTCCTCTTATGTTTGCTACCTGTATGACTGGTAATTTCACCTTTCTGGGCTTTAGTTTCCTAAAATGAGTAGGTTGGAAGAGATAACCTATGATATCCCTTCCAACTCTAAATCGATGATTTTATACTATGAATAGCATCATCTCACAAAATAGTAAAGAATCTGAGAAGAGAAAATGAGTCAATAGAAATCTTGCACAAGCTCCAAGTAAATTTCAAAAGCTCTTATATATGAAACTGGAAAGAGCATACCAAATAGACAAAAAATTCAAGGGCTTTGTTTGAATTTCTTATATTATTTATGACAAAGGAAGCACCACTTATAAGGTTTAACACCTTAGTTCTCTACAAGAGAGTAGAAGTGACATTTAATAAGACAAACATAGAAAGAGTGAATAGACTAGACCAAATGGAGACTGAAGAAATCTAACCCAGACTTATGAAAGTTTTAGTGAGTCTATTTTTAAGAGGTATCAAAAGAGTGACTAAAAATTATTATTCATAAAATATAACCAATAAGACATTTGACATGGTCAATATAAAACTGAAAATGAAGTTAGACCAAAATTTGAATTCCATCGCAGATATTTTGTGACCCCAGAAAATTAACTTCTAATAATATTATTAAATTATCCCAATGTCAGTTTCTTCATCTGTAAAAAAGGGGATAATACCTATTTCCTAGAGTTTTTGGGAGAGATCAAATGAGATAAAACATGTAAAGCATTTTGCAAACCTTAAATCATTATCAACAATTACTAATCCATAGTCTACTTTTTGATTGCTTTAAAATTTTCCTGAAAATTGTCCACATATGTATTGAATGTTGAAAATATTGCAATAAAATAGACAAATAGAGCAAGTTTTCTAAAACATATTTTATCTTCTTAGTTATACAATTAAAAGATGCAGAGAATACAAAACTCTACTGTAAATATCATTTATTGACTTAAAAAAAAACATTTGGCATGGTAAAACAAAGCAAAATCCTAATGCTTTCCCTCAAAAGAAAATGTTCTATCTATATCTTCAGATCATATAATTTACCTTTGACAGACAGAACTACAGAAATGTTCATATTCTTTGACTGTTTATCAATTGGGGAATGGCTTGATTTCTTATAAATTTTTTTGTCAGTTCTCTATATATTTTGGAAATGAGGCCTTTATCAGTACCTCTGAATATAAAAATGTTTTCCCAGTTTATTGCTTTCCTTCTAATCTTGTCTGCATTAGTTTTGTGTGTACAAAAACTTTTAAACTTATTAATATAATCATAATTATCTATTTTGTTGATCAATAATCTCTAATTCTTCTTTGGTCACAAATTCCTTCCTCCTCCACAGGTCTGAGAGGTAAACTATCCTAGGCTCTTCTAATTTATTTATAATATCACTCTTTATGTCTAAATCATGAACCCATTTTGACCTTATCTTGGTATAGATTGTTAAGTATTGGTCAATGACTAGTTTCTTCCACATTATTTTCCACTTTTCTCAGCAATTTCTGTCAGATATTGAGTCTTATCCCAGAAGCTGAGGGGTCTTTGGGTTTATCAAACACTAGATTACTATAGTCATTGACTTTTGTGTCTTGTGAACCTAACTTATTCCACTGATTAACTACTCTGCTTCTTAGCCAGTACCAAATAGTTTTGATAACTGCTGCTTTATAATTTAGTTTTAAATCTGGTACAGCTAGGCTACCTTCATTTGCATATGTTTCATTAATTCCCTTGAAATTCTTGACCTTTTATTCTTCTAGATGAACTTTTAAATATTTTTTTAGCTTTTTAAAGTATTTTCTTGCTAGTTTGATTGGTATGGCACTGAATAAATAGGTTGATTTAGACAGAATTGTCATTTTTATTATATTAGCTTAGCTTACTCATGAAACTTATTATTGTTCCAATTATTTAGATCTTACTTTGAGTGGTAAGTGTTTTGTAATTGTGTTCATATAGTTTCTGACTTTGCCTTGGCAAGAAGAGTTCCAAATATTTTAGATTATCTACAGTTATTTTAAATGGAATTCTTTGTAGCTCTTGCTGTTGGACTTTGTTGTTAAGACATTAAAGTTTTAATTACTATTAGTGATGACTATTAATGGGAAGGAAATGAGAACTTTAGGAAAAATAATTGGAAGGAGGATAGTTTAGAACTGGAATTACAAAATCTTATTCACTTAAAATTAGAATAGAATAAGTGAATGAATTGATGTGGCAACAAGAAATATTAAAAGAGATCAAAAGTTTTTTTTAAAAAAAGGAAAGAATGTAGACGTATTTCTATCAAACTCATCTGGAAAATATTTCAAAAGAGAACCTAAGAATCTCATTAAGCATGATTTACAATGTTAAAATTGTTTTTATGGTAAAAGAAATATTGTTTATTTTTCAATAGTATTTTATTTTGCCAAATATATATAAATATAATTTTCAATATATATTTTTGTAAAACTTTGTATTCTAAATTTTTGCCCCTCCATATTTCCTCCTTCCCCAAGACAGTAAGCTATCTGATATAGTTTAAACATATGCATTCCTTTTAAACATATTTCCATATTTGTCAAGTTGGGCAAGAAAAATCAGACAAAAAGGGAAAAAAAAAAGCTATGAGAAAAAAATTAAAATGTGGCGTCCAAACATGGGCCCCTAGAAATGCAGGGCCTTGCAAAGCAGGGCACAAATCAATTCGACTGACTCGATCAGCCAAGTTCAGTGGAGAAGTCCCTGTGACCCGGAAATAGAGTGAGTATAAAAATAGATAAGCAGGAAACTTTGGTAAGAGATAAACTAGTCACTTTCGTTTTTCAGCTGAAATGGAACAAATACTAAGAAACGAGCCTCCCCATCCCAAGGGAAGTGTGTAGAATGCATAGTTAGGCTAATAAAGAAGCAAGGTTTGTTGGTAACTTGGAAGCAGATCACTATACTCTTAAATATATTAGAGTGTATGTTTCCTTGGAAATAGTGGGAGAGCAACTAACTGAAAATTACAAAGCTATGGGTCCTGATTCAATTCCTGAGTAAACATTCCTTATGTACAATATAATACTTTAAAGAATCCCACAAGTTCTAAAAATGGAAAAGTTTAAGGTAGACAACCAGATAAGGAAGTATGAGGAGACAGAGCAGGAGGGGGGGGATGGTGCTGACAAAGCAGCTGAAAAGCATAGTGAATTTGACAAGAAATGATTAGAAGGACAGACAAACAATCTGAAAAGACAGCTATAGTGAAGCATAAAAAAAGTCTTATAAGTTTAGTGTTCCATATTTTTTTCCAATTTGGAAAAAAAACTCAGTTTCAGTTCAGTTCCCATTCCAAAACAGAGAGTTTCAACAGAAAAAAATGTTTTCATAATCATTTTAGAATTGGAAAGTGCTTCAAATGGTATACACAATTAAATGTAAGAGAATTTATATGGTGAAGAAACATAATTCTTTCAGTTACTACTCAAAACTTAATCATTACCATAGAATACATTCTCAAGGAGAATCTCATAGAATCAATGAATGTCTCAGAAGCTTCCACATCAATTCAAGCCTTACTGAATATGGAGAAATTCATATTGGAGATAAATGCCATAAATTTGGGGAATGTAGTAAGACGTCCAGATATAATCCATATCATACTATTCATTTGAAAAATCTTCAGGAAGAAAAGCCTTTTAAACAAAATTAAAAAGGTAGGAAAGCTTTTTGTCAGAGTGGATATCTCGCTCAACATAAGAGAATGCCAACTTTAGAGAAACCTTATAAATGTAATGAATGTGGATAAGCTTTCATTCTTAAAGGAAACCTGAATTCCCATAAGAGAAATCATATTTGAGAAAAATCCTATAAATGTACTGAATGTGGAAAAGCCATTAGTTGTAAGAAAGGCTTTGATATACATGGGAGAATTTATACTGGTGGGAAACGTTACGAATGTAATGAATGAGGAAAGACTTTCATACAGAGTTTCAGTCTTCATGACATCAGAAAATCTACATTGGAGAGAAGCCTTATAAATGTAATGAATGTGGAAAAAGGGTTTTACAAAGCGCTCCTATCTTGATGCACATAAGAGAATGCACACTGGAGAGAAGTCTTATGAATGTAATGAATGTGGAAAGACTTTCACACAGTGCAGCAATCTTACTTCCCATAAGACAATCTGTATTGCAGAGGAGGCCTATGAATGTAAGCAATGTGGAAAGACTTTCAAATTCAAAAACAGTCTCATAAACCATCATAGAATCCACACTGGAGAGAAGCCTTATGAATATAATAATTGTGGAAAGATTTTCACATATCACTCCAATCTTGCTGTCCATCAGAGAATGCACATTGGAGAAAAGCCTTATGAATGCAATGAATGTGGAAAGACTCTCACACAGCACAAAAGTCTTGGTAAACATAAGAAAACATTAGAAACCTCATTGTTAAGGACCATGACTAAGTGAGGGGGCAGGTCAATTCTTTGAGAGCTTCCATAGCTGGGTATCATAATATCCCTGAAGGAGTTGCTAAGCAGCCTTTGCTAACACATATGTTCCTTGTGGACTGGGAATGAAATAAATTGGAGGCAAGAGGGAAGAGGAAAGAGGTCAGAGAACACAAATGCCTCTCAGTCTCCTTGTATCATCATCTTCCTCTCACATGAAGAAGATCCATTCTATAGGTCTGAGTTAGATCGCCAGAAGCCACTGACAGGGGGCTCCCATATCACAACAAAATTTTAAAAATACCACACTTAAATCCACATTCAATCTCCATAGTTCTTTCTCTGGATGAATGGAATTTTCCATTTCAAATCTATTGGAATTGCCCTGAATTGTCACATTGTTGAGAAAAGAGCTAAGTCTATCACAGTTGATCATCACATAATATTGTTGTTACTGTGTACCATAATCTCCTGATTCTGCACACTTGATTTAGCATCAGTTCATGTAGGTCTTTCCAGGCTTTTCTAAAATTAGCCTGCTCATCATACAATGTTATATACCTACTTTAACTACTGTGGTGGATTTCTGTTTCCTATAAGAATAAAATATAAATTCCTCTGTTCAAATTCTAAAGCCATACACATCTTGTCCCCAAAATGTCTTTCCAAACTCATTGGTCATTCTTCTTTCTCCTGTACTCTTATGATCTAGCCAAATTCACTTTCTCTTTTTCATACATGGCATTCCAACTCCTACTTCTATTCCTTTACATTGATTGTCCTTTATGTCTAGAGCACATTCCCTCTTTACCTAAAAAATCTCTCTACCTTTAAAATGAAGCTTAATATCATCTTCTGCATTTTGTCTTTCGTGATACCCTAACCCTAAATTAATTTTTAATCTATATTTTGTTTTTAACCCTAATACTAAGTTTTGGCACAGTATACTTAATTTTAAAAATGTTATTATAAAACAGCTTTCTTTTACATAACTTGTTATAATGATTATATTTTTGGTCATCTGCCAAAAGAAACTATCAAATGAAAATTTTCATGAATATCATAACCAAATCCAGATCTTTCAAGAAAGCACTGCTGTTGTTGCTGCTGCAGCCTGTGATGCAAGCAATCAAAAATAATTTAATTAATATAGAACTATTATTATGGTCACATGGTACTTGGGGAAAATAACATAATTTATAAAAAATAGAATGAAATAATCAAACAGATAAAAAATTAAAGCCAATAATAATTTAGCAAAACTGAATGTAATTTTGTAGGGAGAAAATGAATTTTTAATAAAATAGAATATTTTTAAGAATTACTGATGAAAATATCAAAGCTGAGTAAGTAATTTGAATGCAAATTCAATAGTAAAGAGAAATGTCCATGTTTCAGGCACTGTGTGAAGCACTTTACAAATATCATCTCATTTCATCATCATAACAGTCTTGGAATGTAGGTTATTATTATCATTTTATTATTTATTTTTGCTGAGGTAATTGGGGTTAAGTGACTTGCCAAGGGTCACATAACTAGGAAGTGTTAAGTGTCTGAGGTCACATTTGAACTCAGGTCCTCCTGATTTCAGGGCTGGTGTTCTATTCACTGCACCAATTAGCTTCCCTGGAAGTATTATTATTAACCCTATTTTATAGCTTTATAACTGTGGAATTGAGACAAACAGAGATTTAAATGACTATCCAAGGGTCCATAAGTATCTGAGAGAAGTTTTGAATTCAGGTCTTCTTGATCTCAGGCTCAACATTTATTCCCATGTACTCCTTGGGAGCAGTTTTTATTTTGATGATTCTAAGACAAGAAAGGAAAGAAAGAGGGAATGAACATACTAGGGAAGAAAGGAGAACTTACTCTTTCATATAAATATGATGAATAAGTAGAAAAAGTGAAGGAAGAGGGTGGGAAAATGGGTTGGTTACACATGAGATTTATTTCCACCTGAACCACATAAAGTTAAAGATACAAATGCATCTGTAAGAAATGACCAACAGGAGGAATACAGAGAGGTTTGGAGAGACTTACATCAACTGATACTGAGTGAAACGAGCAGAACTAGGAGATCATTATACACTTCAACAATGTTACTGTATGAGGATGTATTCTGATGGAAGTGGATATCTTCAACATAGAGAAGAGCTAATCCAATTCCAATTGATCAATGATGGACAGAATCAGCTACACCCAGAAAAGGAACATTGGGAAATGAGTGTAAACTGTGAGCACTTTTTTTGTTTTTCTTCCCAGATTATTTTTACCTTCCGAATACAATTCTTCCTTTGCAACAACAACAACAACAAAATTTGGTTCTGCACATATATATTGTACCTAGGTTATACTGTAAGATATTTAATATATAAGAGAATGCCTACCATCTAGGAGAAGGGGTGGAGGGAAGGAGGGGAAAAATTCGGAACAGAAGGCAGTACAAGGGATGTACTGTCAAAAAATGTTATAATTATAAAATTAATTTTAAAAAAAAGGAAAAAAAAGATACAAATGCATTATGTATGAAAAAACTTTTAAGTTCATTAGAAAAACAAGTATAAACAGAGATGTGAGTAGGGAGGAGGAAGTACCCCTAAGATAAACTCCAACTTCAGAATATAGATTTCCAAGGTAGAAATAAAAGGAAAGAAAAAATTATTAAGAACCTATTATTGAAGCCTAGTCTGGGAGAAAAGAGAAGCAATGGAGCAGAAGCAATTCACATCAATTAAAGATCACTATTGAACATATCCCTTCTCTATCACTCCAATTTGCTTTGTAAAAAGTTGCACAAAGGATGAAAAGTATTAGAGATTAGGAAGGAGATAAAATATGCAATTTAAAATCATAACCATATCTAGGAATGGAATAAAATCACTCTTAAATAATAGCAAATGTATTGGAAAACCAAATCCAATATTTATATGTTGTTAACAAGAACAACTCATGAACTCATGAACTTTATAAAAGTTAAAATAAGGTTAAGGCCAAATTTATTAAACTTGAGATAACTAAAAGCAAATGATGGGAACAAACATTATCCTTAGACAAGACAAAAATAAGAATAATAGTTGATTAAAAGAGTTTAATAGGGAAACTACATCGCTTAAGCACATTATAGATAATGAATTAATAATATCAATACTTTATATACATATATGTCAAATGGCATACCATCTAAATATCTAAAGGAAAAAATAATTGATTTACAAGAAGAATTATATAGTAAAACTACTCCCACATCAAGGCAAATTTACAAAAAGAAAAGATATGGACTTGAGTACAATTTAAGCAAAGTTAGATACAATGTAGGTCTGGGAATTATTAAATGAGAATAAAAAGGAGACTATATATTTCTTAGTTGTGTATAGCATTATTTTAAAAATTAGGTCATTCTTGTGATGGAGAGAGCTATTTGCATCCAGAAAGAGGATTTTGAGGATGGAATGTGAATCACAGCATAGTATTTTCATTTTTTTTTTTGTTGTTTACTTGCTTTTTTTTTTCTTTCTCGTTTTTTCCCTCTTTTGATCTGATTTTTCTTGTGCAGCATGATAATTGTGGAAATATTTATAAGAAAATTGCACTTGTTTTAACATATATTGGATTGCTTGCTGTGTGGGGGTAGGAAGAAGGGAAGGAGAAAAAATTGAAACAAGGTTTTGCAAGGTTGAATGTTGAAAACTATCTTTGCATATATTTTTAAAATAAAAGCTATTTTTAAAAAATTAGATCATTAAAAACTTCACAGACAAATGCAGAAAATCATAATTATTAAACATTCTTTATTGCCTACAACACAACAAATATATATAATGAACAACTTTTGAATAAAAAATAATTGGAGCTTGTATTAATCTAAAAGAAATGGTGATGCAAAAAACAAATCAACACAATAGATTTTACCAAGAAAATGACAACAATGAGACAATATAACAAAATTTGAGGGATGTAGTCAAAGTATTCCTGAAGAGAAGTTGCATATCTCTAAATAACTTCATCAACAAAAGAAAGAACAAATCAAGGAATTTAGCAAGGAATTTTTTACTCTATACCATAAAAAACTTAAACAACAAAATAAAAATTCTAAAAATTAAAAATAGATTAACAAAATTAAAAACAAAAAAAGAATAGCTAAATAAAACTAGATGCTTTAAAAATAATACAAGAGATAAATCATTAACTAATTTCTTTTTTTAAAAGGAAAAAAACAAAATTTGCAGTATCAAGAAAGGAGATTTAGCATATTTCTCATATACTGGATTACCTGCCATCTAGGGGAAGGGTGGGAGATGGAGGGGATAATTTGGAACAGAAGGCTTTGCAAGGATCAATGAAGAAAAATTATCCATGCATTTGTTTTGTAAATAAAAAGCTTTAATTAAAAAAATAAAGAAAAAGGAAAAGAAAAAATAAAAAATTGAAAATAATAAAAGATTCGTTCTAAAGAGAAAAAAATTAACCATATCAATAACAAAAAACAACAACAAAAATCAAATATTATAGGTACAAAACAAGCTTTTGACAAAATACAAAATACATTCCTATTAAAAACATTAAAAAGTATAGGAATAAATGGAGCTTTTTCTTAAAACTAGTATCTATCTAAATGGACAGCTAGGTGATTCAATAGATAGAGCTCAAAACCTAGAATTAGGAAGAGCTAAGTTCAAATTCTACCTCAGCAACAAGATATGTGATCTTAGGCAAGTCACTAAACCCTGTTTCTCACAGTTTCCATATCTGTAAAAAGTGCCTGAAAAAGGAAATAGAAAACTGCTGTAGTAGTTCTGCCAAGAAAATCCAAAATGGGGTCATAAAGAGTCAGACATGTCTTTTAAGTGGCTAACCACCAACAAAATTGTACTTACAAAATTTCCACTGCTCACCTGCCCTGATTAAATAAATTTGCTTTAAAAGAAAAAGAGATATAATTATAATGATGTTAAGACATCCCCTCAAAAGCACAAATTATCCTGATATATACCAGTTTCCCTCAGAAACAACTTTCAATCAAGACTTTGAACAGTTTCTGAAGTAACAGAACCTCCAAAGAGATGAAGTTAAACAGGTTTCCAGCTTAATATACCTTGGAAGGATTTCAGAAAAGGCCATTCCCACATGGGTGAAGGAAGAATGCAGTCCTGTGCATATAGGGGTTGGGCAAGCCAAAGATCTTTGCCAAAGCACAGATTAACAACTCAGATTCCCCTGATGAAAGAAGACAATAGCACTGCAGATCAGTGGTAGAATCTTTAGCACCAGTGTAGAAGACAACCCCACCTCCCAACCAAGCTTCAACAGGCATAACTAAGTCGGACTAGCCCAGCAGAGTGATCAAGTCACCACATATCTGAGGGTCCAGCACTTAAACCCAGTGATCCTGCACAAGATGTTTGTACAGCACCCACTAAACTGCAAAATCAGAGCTCAACTTTAAAAGTCATGAAACGCATAGAGAAACACACCAAAAGGGGAAAACCCCATGACCATACAAAGATACCATGGGGACGATCAAAACACCAAAGAAGAGGACAAAATGCCTACATGCAGAACCTCAAAGAAGAATATGAATTGGTCTCAAATTGGAAAACAATGAGAGGTATGAAACAGAAAATCGGTTTGAAAAATGGACAAAAAATTGAAGGAAACATCTTTAAAAAATAGAATTATTCAAATGAAAAAGGTACAAAAGCTAATCATTAAAAACTAGAATAAGACTTTATAATTCATTAAGAAGTAAACAAAATAAAAAGAATGAAAAAATGGGAAAAAAATAAAATAACTCATTGGAAAAACAACCACTCTGGAAAACAGATCCAGGAGAGATAATGTATTGGACTACTTGAAAGCTATGTTCAGAAAAAGAGCCTGGATAATCTCTTCCAAGAAATCATTAAAGAAGGAGCAGCTAGATGGTGCAGTGAATAGAGTGACAGCCTTGAAGTCAGAAGGATCTGAGTTCAAATCTGGCTTCATCCACTTAATACTTCCTAACTGTGTGACCCTGGGCAAGTCACTTAACTCCAATTGCCTCAGAAAAAAATCATTAAAGAAAACTTCCCTGATATGCTAGAAGCAGAGTAAAAAATAGTCATTGAAAGAATCCATCAATAAATTCTGAAAGAGATCTCACAAGGAAAACTCCAAGAAATGCTGTAGCTAAATTCCAAAACTTCAAAATCAAAGAAAAAATTACTACAAGTCATCAGAAAGAAACAATTCAAGAATTGACAATCACAGTCAGAATTACCCCTGATGTAGCAATTTCTACATTAGAGGATAGAAGGTCTGAAATGCTATTTTCCAGGAAACAAAGGAACTGGGATTACAGCCAAGAATCAACTACCTTGCAAGAAAGGGCATATTTTGGGGGAAAAGATGAACCTTTAATGAAATAATGGAATTTCAATCATTTTGGATGAAACTAAACAGAACTAAACAGAAAATTCAGTCTTCCAAATATAAGATTCAAGAGAACCATAAAAAGGTAAACAGGAAAAAATGATATTTAAATGTTAAATTATTTACATGTCTAGATGGGAACATGGTGTTTGCAACTTTTGAGAACTGTATCTTTCTTTTTTTAAATACTTAAAAAAAATTTTTTTCCAAACACATGCAAAGATAGTGTTCAACACTCACATTTGCAAAGTCTTGTGTTTCAAATTTTTCTCCCTGTTTTTCATCTTCTACTATCCCTTAGACAGCTAGCAATCTGATATTGATTTAAAATGTGCATTTATTCCATATTGATCATGTGCATGAAAAAAATAAAATTAAAGGGGGAAAATATGAGAAAGAAAAAAATTAAACAAACAAACAACAACTGAAAAAATGAAAATACCATGTTTTCATCCACATTCAGTCTCCATAATTCTCTCTCTGGATGGGGATGGCTCTTTCCATCATAAGTTTATTAAAATTTCCTTGAAACACT
This sequence comes from Sminthopsis crassicaudata, assembly GCF_048593235.1. Lineage (NCBI taxonomy): Eukaryota > Metazoa > Chordata > Mammalia > Dasyuromorphia > Dasyuridae > Sminthopsis > Sminthopsis crassicaudata. The sequence continues at coordinate 429,455,857 of NC_133620.1, forward strand.
GCTTTGTTGAAAAGAGCCAATTCGATCATAGTTGATCACTCCATAATCTTGTTGCTCTGTGTACAGTAGAAAACCAACTTTCTTTTCTTTTCTTTTTTTTTTTTAGGCTGGGGTTAAGTGACCTGCCCAGGGTCACACAGCTAGGAAGTGTTAAGTGTCTGAGACCAGATTTGAACTCGGGTCCTCCTGAATTCAAGGCTGGTGCTCTATGCACTGAGCCACCTTGCTGCCCCAAAAAACAACTTTCTTAAGGCAGTTAAAAGGGGTATACATTAAAAGAGTTGATACAAGTTGATTTTGATATGATAATATAAGAAAAAAAGACATTAACATGTGGAAAGAGGAGGTAAAATGGAGTAAATAAGAGCACATGAAAAGGCACAAAAGACATATTACAAAAGAGAGGAAGAAGGAAGGAGGATAAACATTGTATGAATCTTAATCTCATAATATTTGGTTCAAAGAGGAGTAACATACACACTCAAGTTGGTATGGAAATTTATCTGATCTACAAAAGTAGGAGGAGAAGAGGGAAAGCAAAGAGAGGGACTAGATAGAAGGGAGGACAGACAGAGGGAGTGGTCAGTTTTTTCCTTTTTTGATCTTATTTTTCTTTTGTGTCATGGCAATTGTGGAAATATGCATATATTCTTTAACATATAATGGAATACTTACTGTCTAGGGGAAGAGGGGAGGAGAAGAAAAATATATATATATATATATAATACAAGGTTTTGCAAGAGTAAATGTGGAAACTAACTTTGTATATATTTTGAAAATAAAAGGCTATTATGAAAAAAAATGAAAAGAAAAATATGCAGGATCAGAATTCACAAGTAAATTCTACCAAATATTTAAAGAACAATTTGAATTCTCTATGAATTATATGATTTATTTGGGAAACAAAGAGATAAAGAAAGATTCCCACCAAATTTATTTTATGACACAAATATGGTGCTGATACTTAAACCAGAAATGCCCAAAACAGAAAAAGAAAATTTCAGATCAATCTCCCTAATGAATATTGATACAAAAATTTTAAATTAAATAATAGCAAAGAGATTATAGCAAATAATCAGCAATATAATACTCTTTTATCATATGGGATTTATGCCAGGAATGTAGGGCTAGTTCAATATTAGGAAAACCATCAGCATAATGGACCATATCAATAGCAAAACTAACAAAAATCATATGAATATTGCAATAGATACTGGAAAAGCTTTTGACAAAATATAGTACCCACTTGTATTAAAAACACTAGAAAGTATAGGATTAAATGGAATTTTCCTTAAAATCATAAGCAACATCTATCTATAAGCATTATATTTAATTGGAATAAGGTAGAAACATTCCCAATAAGAGCAGGGGTAAAACAAGGTGGCTCATTATCATCACTATTATTCAATATTGTACTAGAAATATTAGTTTTAGCAATAAGAGAAGAAAAAGAAAATGAAAGGATTAGACCAGGCAATAAAGAAATAAAACTTGCTCTTTGCAGATGATATAATGGTATACTTAGAGAAACCAAGAGAATCACTTTAAAAACTACTTGAAACAATTAACAACTTAAAGCAAATTTGTAGCATATAAAATAAATCCACATAAATCATCAGCATTTCTCTATATATTATTAAGAAAGCCCAACAGGAAGAAATAGAGAAATTCCATTTAAAATAACTATAGACAAAATTTTAAAAATGAATCTACCTACCAAGACAAAGCCAGTCCTATATGAACAAAATCACAAAATACTTCACAGAAATAAAACTAGCTATAAATAATTAGAAAAATATATATTGCTCTGTATAGCCAAGATGATGGAGAGTAGACAGGTCTTTATCTGAGCTGCTCCCAGTGTCCCTCAGATCAATACCAGATCAAGTTTCTGAACTGGTTTTGGAGTGACAAAAGCTACAAATGTTTGAAGTGTGACAAATTTCTAGCAGAAGGTATTTTGGACGAATTTCAGGGCATGGGGAAGGTGCAATGCAGGGACCCAGGGCAGTGCTTCATCTGCAAGCCAAGGAATCTACTGGAAGGCCCTTAGCCAAAATACGTAGTAGCATTGGCTACTATGTCCTAGTTTAGACCCTATCACTGTCATCTTGGAATAATATCCCCTTTACATTAAGAGCATACCTCAATCTTTAAAAAATGAGCAAAAAAAAAAAAGCAAAAAGAACTCTGACCATAGATAGCTTTTATGGAGACAAAGAACAGACCTCAAACACTGAGAATATTAAAGGCAAACTATCTTCACATGAAGCCCCAAAGGGTGATATGAGTTGGTCCCCATCTCACAAGGTTCCTTTGGAAGAATTAAAGAAGGGTCTTAAAAGGGAGAAGAAAAATAGGGAAAGGAAAAGAGAACTTTGCAGGAGAGTTTGGAAAAGGAAACAAATTATCTGAAGAAAACTCCTTAAAATAGATAAGATGAAATGGAAAAACCATATAACTTCTTACAAAATCTATTTATAATAGAAACGAGTTCATTGAAAAACAGAATTTGTGAAATGGAAAAAAAAATCTAATGAACAAGACACCTCATTTAAAAGTCCAATTGCCCAAATGCAAAAGAAGATAAAAAAGATAACTGAAGAAAATAATTCACTAAAAACTAGAAATGAACAAATGGAAGTGAATGGCTCAATGCGACATCAAGAATCAGTCAAAACCAAAAAAAAAATAAAAAAATAAGGAAATATAAAATACCTAAATGGAAAAACAACTGAACTGGAAAATACATCCAAGAGAGACAATATTAAGAATTATTGGACTACATGAAAACCGTGATGAAAAGAAGAGCCTTGACATCATCTTCCATAAAATCATCAAAGATAATTGCCTTGATGTCTTAGAAGCAGAGGGTAAAATAGCCATTAAAAGAATTCACTGATCACCATAGAAGAGGTGATAAATTGCAGAATTATCTGATTAAGGAGAAAATGTTGCAAGCATCCAGAAAGAAACTATTCATATATTGAGGAGTCACAATCAGCATTACTCAGGACCTAGCAGCTTCCACTTTAAAGGATGGAAGGATTGGGAATCTGATATTCTAAAAGGCAAAAGAACTTGGATTGCAGTCAAGAATCACTATCCAGCAAAATTAAGCATTATCTCTTAGGGGAAAAGATAAACATTCAGTGAAACAGATGGATTTCATTTATTTCTGATGAAAAAACCAGAGCTGAACAGAAAATTTGATTTTCAAATACAGAACTCAAGAGAAACATAAAAAGGTAAAAAGGACAGGGAAAAAAAAACCTTTCTTTTAAAAGTGAAAAAGTTTATATTTCTATATAGGAAGATTACATGTTTAACTTTTGAGAACTTTATCTTTGTTATGGATATACTTAGAGGGTGCAGGTATAATTTGATTTTATTGTGATGATATAAAAAATAAATTAGAGGAATAAAAGGGATTCTACTGGGAGAAGAGGGAAATGAAGTTTAAATCTCTCTCATGGAGAGGCAAAAAAAAAAACCTATTACAATTGAGGGAAAGAAGGGAGGAGAATAAGCATTATGTGATTCTTATTCTCATCAGATTTGACTCAAAGAGAGAATACCAGATCTATTTCACAGAGAAATTTGTCTCACCCCATAGGAAAGAGGAGGCTAATAGAGGAGAGAACAGAAGTAGACAGGGAAAGGTAAAGAGGGGAGGGTTGTAAAAAGGGAGGGCTGTTTGAGGGAGGTAGTGGTCAGAAGCAAAATTCTGGGAGGGAAAAGGGGAAAGCAAAAAGAAAAGTATAACTTGGAGAAAAGATGGCAGGAAATACAGAGTTAATAATTTTGACTGAATGTAAATGAAGTAAACTCTCCCATAAAACAGAAGTGGATAGCAGACTGGATTAAAAGCTGGAATCCTACAATATGTTTCTTATGAGAAACACATTTAAAGCAGAGTGATACATACAGAATAAAAGTAAAAGGCTGGAGCAGAATCTATTATGCTTCAGCTAAAAAAAAAAAAAAAAAAAAAAAAAAAAAAAAGCAAGGGTAGTGATCCTGATCTCAGATCAAGCAAAAGCAAAAATAGATCCAATTAAAAGAGATAGGAAGGAAACTACATCTTGCTAAAGGGTCCCATAGATAATGAAGTAATATCAATACTAAACATATATGCACCAAGAGGTATAGCATCCAAATTCCTAGAGAAGGTAAGAGAGTTGCAAGAAGAATTAGACAACAAAACGAGGAATCTCAATTTTGCTCTTAGAACCAGATAAACTGAACCACAAAATAAATAATAAAGAAGTTAAGGAGGTAAGTAGAATTCTAGAAAAGTTAGGTATAATAGACCTTTAGAGAAAATTGAATAAGACAGAAAGGAATATGCTTTTTTCTCAGCAGTACTTGAAATTTATATAAAAATTGGCCATGCATTAGAGTATAAAAATCTCAAAATCAAATAAAAAAGGTATAAATAGTAAATGCATTTTTTCAGATCATGATACCATAAAAATTACATTAATAAAAGGTCAGGAGGAGAAAATAGACCAAAAATTAAATGGAAACTAAATAATTTAATCCTAAAAAATGAGTGGGTGAAACAACAAATCATTGACACAATTGATAATTCCCTCCAAGAAAATTACAATAATGAGACAATATACCAAAATTTATGGAATGTAGCCAAAGCAGTAGTTAGGGGAAATTTCATAATTCTATGTTTGCTTGCACAAAATAGAAAAAAAGAAGATCAATGAATTGGGCTTGCAACTAAACAAGCTAAAAAACAACAAATTAAAAACCCCCAATTAAATAAAGTTGAAATTCTAAAAATAAAAGGGGAGTTAATAAAATTGAAAAGAAGAAAACTATTGAATTAATAAAGAAAAATAAGAGTTGGTTTTATGAAAAACTCAAAAATAGATAAACCTTTAATTAATTTGATTAGTAAAAGGAAAGAAGAAAATCAAATTATAAGTATCAAAAATGAAAAGGGAGAAGAAATTCTGCCAATTAAGAGGAAATTAGAGAAATAATTAAGAGTTATTTTGCCCAACTATTTGTTAATAAACCTGACAATCTAAGTGAAATGGAAGAACACCTATAAAAATATTAATTGCTCAGATTAACAGACAAGAAAATATGTTACTTAAATAGTCCCATTTTAGAAAAAAAGAAATTGAACAAGCTATTTTTTTTTTGTTTTTTGTTTTATTTTTATTTTATTTTTTTTAATTCATTTTTCCAAATTATCCCCTCCCTCCCTCCACTCCCTCCCCCTGATGGCAGGTAATCCCATACATTTTACATGTGTTACAATATAACCTAGATACAATATATGTGTGTAAATACCTTTTTCTTGTTGCACATTACTTATTAGCTTCCAAAGGTATAAGTAACCTGGGTAGATAGACAGTAGTGCTAACAATTTACATTCGCTTCCCAGTGTTCCTTCTCTGGGTATAGTTATTTCTGTCCATCATTGATCAACTGGAAGTGAGTTGGATCTTCTTTATGTTGAAGATTTCCACTTCCATCAGAATACATCCTCATACAGTATTGTTGTTGAAGTGTATAGTGATCTTCTGGTTCTGCTCATTTCACTCAGCAACAGTTGATTTAAGTCTCTCCAAGCCTCTCTGTATTCCTCCTGCTGGTCATTTCTTACAGAGCAATAATATTCCATAACCTTCATATACCACAATTTACCCAACCATTTTGAACAAGCTATTAATCAGCTCCCTAAGAAAAAGTCTCCAGAGCTAGATGGATTTACATGTGAATTCTATCAAATATTTAAAGAAGTAATTCCAATGCTATGCAAATTATTTGGGGAAATAGGGAAAGAAGGAGCCCTACCAACTTCCTTTTAAGACACAGATATGGTGCTTATAGCCAGTATACTTAATATAGTCAAAATTAGCTATTTTATGATCAATAATAATCTCCAGTTTTTCTTTGGTCACAAATTCCTTCCTCTTCCACAAATCTGAGAGGTAAACTGTCAAATGGTCTTTTTTTTTTAATTTTTTTTTCTCTGCTTATATTATATTATAGTTACACAGGAATTGGCAGAATTTCTTCCATAATGGAGAGGAAAGTCTTTTTCCATAGGACTGAGACTAGCCATGCAAGGAAAAAAATGTGATGATATGTACACGATATTAAATTGAATCACTCTCGTGACAAAAGCAGAGGTTGAAAGCAGATCAAAACAATGGCTGTGTATGTAGGAGTCAGCCTACATATCAGCATGAATCACTGCTATTTTCAAAGGAATGTTTTTCAAATATGATTAGAGCATTAAACAACACAACTCTGCTTATATGTACAGACCAAGAAGGGGAAAAATATCAATAGGTCATAGTTCTACAGGTTCCAGGGCCAGTCAATTACCACTAAAGTAGTGATAAGTCCTACAAATGACTGATATAATCATGATCTCTCCAAATAATCCCTTGGGATTTTATTATTATTTATTTATATTTATTATTATTATTATATTATTATAATAAACTCTTGGGCTAAAACAAATAGCAGGATTACATATTAAATATGTTAAATTATATGTTAAATCCAATATATGTATACATATTTATACAGTTATTTTGCTGCACAAAAAACAAAACAAAACAAAACAAAACAAAACAAAAAAACAAATTGGATCTAGAAAGAAAAAACAAAACAAAACAAAAACCTGAGAAGGAAAACAAAAATGCAAGCAAACAATAACAGAAAGAGTGAAAATGCTATGTTGTGGTCTACACTCAAGTCCCATAGTCCTCTCTCTGGAGGTAGATGACTCTCTTCATTACTGGACAATTGGAACTGGTTTGAATCAACTCATTATTGAAGAGAGCCACGGCCATCAGAATTGGTCATCGCATAGTCTTCTTGTTGCCATGTATAATGATCTCCTGGTTCTGCTCATTTCACTTAGCATCAGTTCATGTAAGTCTCTCCAGGCCTCTCTGAAATCATCCTGTTGGTCATTTCATACAGAACAATAATATTCCATAACATTCATATACCATAATTTATTCAGCCATTCTCCAATGGTGGGCATCCACTCAGTTTCCAGTTTCTAGCCACTATGAAAAGAGTTGCCACAAACATTTTTGCAAATGTGGGTCCCTTTCCCTCCTTTTTTCCTCTTTTTGGGATATAAGCCCTTGTTAGTAACACTGCTGTCTGGCTGTCTGACTTCTCTCCTCTTCCCTCTGCCTCTAATATAGCTCATTCCCCATCTGCCACAGCTGTATTAGCAAAGGATGCCCTGCAGCTCCTTCAGATGCTATGATCCACAGCTATGGAAGCTCTTGGAGAACTGGCCTGTCTCTTAACAATTTCCTGTTTTTGGTTTTGTTTTTTTTTTTTTTTTTTTTTTTTAATTATTTTTTCCCAACTCAGCCATTCTGATTGTCATGAGTCCTGGTAAAAGTATCTATTGCTTGAATGCAAGGCAAAAGATCCTGCTGACAGGTCAACTAGAATAAAGAACAGTACAAATCATGTTAACAGGGAATATATAAGACCCATTTGGAGCCTCTCAAAATTGTGACTACTTGATTTATGAAATATTAAGAGGTCAGACAACGCAACGACCTCTCAGAGAGATCAGAGAACAGTAACTGCCTCTCAGTCTCCTAGTATTATCCTCTCACATGAAGAGATCCATTCTGCAGGTCTGGGTTGGATCTCCAGCAGCCACTGTTGGGTGGCTCCTGTGTATTCCAACAACTTTCAATTTTATTAATCACTTCTTTTATTTTTAGAATTTCAAGTTTAGTATTTGATTAGGGGTTTTAAATTTGCTCTTTTTCTAGCTTTTTTTAGTTGTAAGCCCAATTCATCGAGCCTCTCTTTCTCTATTTTATGCAAGTAAGGCTTCAGAATTATTTCTCACATTGTCACATACTATGCAGGCAAAAAAGAACCTTTTGGCTGCATAGGCATAATATGAGCAATAATATCCATTGGATTCCTAGGCTTCATTGTATAAGCCTCTAGAGATATAAAATTTCCCCTTATCACCACTTTGGCTGCATCCCACAAATTTTGGTATGTTGTCTCATTATTGTCATTCTCTTGGATGAAATTATTGTGTCCATGATTTGCTGTTTCAACCATTCATTCTTTAGATGAGATTGTTTAGTTTCCCATTATTTTTTGGTCTATTTTCCCCTGGCTTTTTATTGAATGTAATTTTTATTGCCTTGTGATCTGAAAAAATGTATTTACTATTTCTGCTTTTCTGCATTTGATTTTGAGGTCTTTACATGCTAATATATGGTCAATTTTTGTTTAGGTTTCATGAACTGTCGAGAAGAAAGTGTACTCCTTTGTGTTTCCATTCAATTTTTTCCAAAGATTTATCATACCTAACTTTTCTAGCATTCTATTTATTTTAACTTCTTTTGTATTTATTTTGGGGTTTGATTTATCTAATCCTAAAAGAGCAAGGTTGAGATCTCCCAGTATTATAATTTTGCTGTCTATTTCTTCTTACAGCTCTCTCAATTTCTCCTTTAGGAAGTTAGATGCTATACCACTTGGTATATTAGCAAGATATAGTTTCCTTCCTTATCTGTTTTAATTAGACCAATTTTTGCTTTTGCTTGATATGAGATCAGGATGGCTACCCCTGCTTTTTTTTTTTTTTTTAAACTTCACCTGAACCATAATAGATTCTGTTCCAGTCTTTACCATTACTCTGTATGTATCACTCTGCTTTAAATGTGTTTCTTGTAAACAACATATTGTAGGATTCTGAATTTTAATCCATTCTGCTATCCTCTTCCACTTTATGGGAGAGTTCACCCCATTCACATTTACAGTTAAAAGTACTAATTCTGTATTTCCTGCTATCTTATTATCTCTAGGTTATACCTATCTCTTTCCTTTTCCCCTCTCCCTACTCCTCAGGATTTAACTTATGAGCACTACTTGCCTCACGTAGCCCTCCCCCTTGAAAATCCTTCTCTCTTTAGAGTCCCTCTCCCCTTCTTATGTTTTCCCCCTACTATTTGTTTTCCCTTCTATTTAGTCTACCTCTTCCCTTTTCACCTTTTGTAAAGTTCTTTTGTCTCTAAATTGTAATTGTTATCTGGGAGCAGGTTTCTTGGGGAGCTTCTGGAGGCAGCCTTAGTTTCAGTTCAGTTCAATAATCCCAAAATGCAGCCAGGAGTTAAAATCCAGATCCTTTATTGTGTCCTTCAAAATCCTGAATCTTTTCCTGGGCCCAGTTAGCTTTCTTAGAGGCCTATGTCTCTCTTTGATTCCCGAGAGCTCTTGTCTGAGTGTCTCCAGCTAGCACAAAGATTGAAGTGAGAATGAATCTGACTCTGCCTTCAAGAGTGTGGGATTGTGGGTTTCTGCCTTGTGAATCTCCCAGAAGTCAATCCTAGTTCTGAATCTCCTGAAAGTCCATGATCAGGCTTTTCCTTTAGACTTGTGAATCTCCCCACTGAATCCTGGCTCTGAATCTTCTCTCAGAGAGTGAGCTTGTCCTTTTATATGCTCTCTAAAAGTATGTTTAATGTGTGAACCAATGAGCAAACTCCTTTAAAGGTAAGAACTCCTTTAAAGGTGTGAACTAAGTACATAAGTACCTTGTAAGAATCCTAACAACCTTTCTCCTCCCACTTTTTAATAAGGTGAGAGAAGTTTCTCTGTAAACCAAATATGTCTAATATTTTCTCTTTGAGCCAAATCTGATGAGAGTAAGATTCACACAATGTTAATCCCCCTCCCTTCTTTCCCTCAAATGTAATAGTTTCCTTTGTCTCTTCATGAGATGTAATTTCCCTCACTTTACCTCCATTTTCCCCTTTTTCTGGTACAATCCTCTTCCTACTTCTAGTTCCTTTTTTGTATTATAAGAGTAAAAATCAAATTATACATGCACTCTCTACGTATACTCATGACAGAAATAAAGTTCTCAAGAGTTCTTTTTATGCTTCTCTTGAGTCCTATATTTGGAGGTCAAATTTTTTGTTTAGCTCTGGTCTTTTCATCAGAAATAAATGGAATTTACCTGTTTCATTGAATAACCATCTTCTTCCCTAGAAGAAAATACTCTGTTTAGCAAGGTAGTTTATTCTTGGCTGCATTTCAAGTTTCTTTGCCTTTTAGAATATCAGATTCTAGGCCCTTCAATCCTTTAAAGTGGAAGCTGCTAGATCCTGGGTTGGGTGATCCTTATTGTGGCTCCTTGGTATTTGAATTGTTTTTTTCTGGCTGCTTGTAATATTTTTTCCTTGGTACAATATTTCTGAAATTTAGCAACGATATTCCTTGTAGTTTTAGTTTTGGGATCTCTTTCAGAACATGTTTAGTGAGTTATTTCAATGGCTATTTTACCTTCTGTTTCTATGACATTAGGGCAGTACTTTTTGATGATTGCCTGAAAAAATAGCATCTAGGCTCTTTTTTTCATCATGGTTTTCAGGGAGTCCAATAATCCTTAGATTGGCTCTCCTAAATCTATTTTCTAGGTCATTGTTTTCCCAAGTAGGTATTTTAGATTTTTTCTGTTTTTGGCTTTGCTTGATTGATTCTTGATGTCTCATTGACTCATTCATTTCCATTTGTTTAATTTTGATTTTTAGTGAATTATTTTCATTTACTTTTTTTTTTTTTTTTTTTACTTCTTTTTGTATCTGTCCAATTGAGTTTTTATAAGAGTTGTTTTGTTCATGGAATTTTTTTCCATTTCAGAAATTCTGTTTTTTAAGAAGTTATTTTCTTTTTCCATTTCACAAATTATGTTTTTCAGAGAGTTGTTTTCTTTTTCAAATTTATCTTTTAATGAGTTACATGCCTTTTCCAAATCTTCTTGCAAAGTTTTCCTTTCCTTTCCCATTTTTCTTCTAGCTCTCTTTTGAGATCCTTTTTAATTTCTTCTAGGAGAGCCTTGTGTGATGGGGACCAGGTTATATCACCTTTTGGAGCTTCATCTGGAGACAATCTGCTTTCAGTCTCCTCAGGGTTTGAAATCTCTTCTCTTTCACCATAGAAATTATCTATAAAGTCCTCTTTGCCTTTTTGCTCATTTTCTGAAAAATGTTGGGATCTGCTTTTAGAGCAAAGGAAGTTTACCAAGCTTCCTCTACAAGCCGTAGCTGTGCTGGATCAGTGCTGACTCACTCCCAGTGCTGGGTGGGCATGGCCAGGTCCCATGCACCTCTGGCACTTTGGGGTTCACTCTTTACCTTTTATGTTTGTGTTGGATGTTTTATAACTTCTCTGCTGATCTACTGGCTTGCAACCACGGCAGAGTAGCCAACACTGTAGTAGAGTCCTCCCTGTAGATTCTCCACCACATGGAGTCTGCACCACCCCACAGACCCTGCACCCCACCCAAGGTCTGCACAGCATGTGCTGGTGTCCTGTGCCTGGCCACCTCCCTGTGCCCAACTGAAATAGACCTTTTCTGATGATCTTCAAAATTATCTTCTGCTGGTAATTTGCTGCACTGCCAATATTCATAAATTCTGCCAATCTAGAAAAAATTCAGAGGCTGAATTTAGTCATTTGTTATGGGTCCTAGGAGATTAGAAAGAAGTGTGTGGCCTCTCTGGCAACTTGGCTCCACCCCTAAGCTTTTTATTTTTCAAAACATATGCATGTACATTAATTCAACATTAATTTTTGCAAAACCCCGTGTTCCTATTTCTCTCCTTCCCCCATGCCCTCCCCTAGATGACAAGTAATCCAATATATGTTAAAAATGGTTGAAATGTTAAATCCAATATGTGTATACATATTTATACAATACTCATGCCACACAAGAAAAAAGAGAAGCAAAATAAAATGCAAGCAAACAACAACAAAAAGAGTGAAAATGCTATGTTGTGAACGACACTCAGTTCCCATGGCCTTCTCCCTGGGTGTAGATGGCTCTCTTCATCACTAAACAATTGGAACTGGTTTGAATCATTTCATTGTTGAAGTGAGTTATGTCCATCAGAATTGATGATCCTATAGTCTTGTTGTTGTCATATATAATGGTCTCCTGGTTCTGCTAATTTCACTTAGCATCAGTTCATGCAAGGCTCTCCAAGCCTCTCTGAAATCATTCTGTTGGTCATTTCTTCCAGAACAATAACATTCATATACCTTAATTTTATCAGCCACTCTCCAACTGAGGGGCATCCACTCAGTTTTTGGTTTCTTGCCACTACAAAAAGGATTGCCACAAACATTTTTGCAAATGTGGGTCCCTTTCCCCCCTTTAAGATCTCTTTGGGATTCAAGCTCAGTAGAAACACTGTCGGATCAAAGGGTATGCAGTTTAATAACTTTTTGAGCATAGTTCCAAATAGCTCTCCAGAATGGGTGGATCTGTTCATAGTTCCACCAACAATGTATTAATATCTCTGGAATTGTTTTTAAACTAGCTATCTTTCTTCTTTACACTAAAATAATAGTTCTATTTGTTTAGAAGGTGGGAAGTGATCTAAGTGCTATTTTCTCTTTAAAAAAAAATTTTAGGGGCAGCTAGGTGGCACAGTGGATAGAGCACCAGCCTTGAATTCAGGAGGACCTGAGTTCAAATCTGGTCTCAGACACTTAACACTTCCTAGCTGGGTGAACCTGGGCGAGTCACTTAACCCCAGCCTCAGGGGGGGAAAAATATTTTAATGATATCTTATTTTCCCAATTACAAGTAAAGATGGTTTTCAATATTGATTTTTGTAAAATTTCGAGTTGCCATTTTTTTTCTTTCACCTCCCTCAATCTCAAGACAGTATGCAAACTGCCATACATTATTAATTTATTTCTTTATAAGTCATATTGGGAAAGAAAAATAAGAGCAAAAGTAAAAACATAAAAAAACAAGCGACAACAAAGATGAAAATAGTATGCTTCAACACCCATTTAGTCTCCATAGTTCTTTTTCTGGATGTAGATAGCATTTTCCATTCCAAGTCTATTGGAATTGTCTTGGATCACTCTATTATAGAGAATTAAATCTATCATAGTTGATCATCACACAATCTAGATCTTGGTGTACATGTTTTTCTGGTTCTTCTAACTACACTCAGCTTCAGTTCATGTAAGTTTTTCCAGGCTTCTCTGAAATCTATTCATTTCTTCCTCTCCCTTTCTCTGTCCCCCTTTTCTTCCCTTCCCCACTCTTTTTTCTCTCTCCCTCTCCCTCTCTCTCTCTTCTCCTTCCCTTCCTTCCTTCCTTTCTTTTTTCTTTGGCATATTTTCTGGCTTTTAAAGTCAAGCTATGGTCCTAGGGAACAGTGGGTGTCTTCCTAAGCTTCTCATGTGGCTTTTGCCTTTTGCCTAAGAACTAGAGGCTCAACTACTGCTCTGCTATGCTACCGTTCCATTGAGCCATATTGAGCCAATACTCGGGAATCTCAGTTGATAATTTCCGCTCTTGCTAAGAACCCTCTACTGGCTTTCCCAGATACCATCTGTTTTGGGCTACCCCTTCACCCAAATGAGACTGACTTTACCCAAACGCCTTCCAAGCTACCTTGAGCTGTAAAAATTGTTGTATTCCATCTCTTTGAGGGTCCTGTTGTTCTAGAATCTATTCAGAGACTTGATTTCATGTTGTTTCCTAGGCAACCTGAAGAGAGTTTAAGCAACTTCCTGGATTCTCTGTCATCTTGTCTCCCTCTTTAAATGTTTTACAAATTTTCATTTTTATTTTCCCTTAAAACAAATTCTATAAAGTGGTAACTCAAAACTCATTAAGATATTTCACCATACATTACTAAGTGAAAATTATTGCTTGCCCAGCTTTTTAATGATTAATCTCCAGTCTCCTTAGTTTCCAAACCTCCAAAATATCTCCCCCCCCCCCCCCCCCCGAGGTTGTGGTTAAGTGACTTGCATAGGGTCACACAGCTAGGAAGTATTAAGTGTCTGAGACCAGATTTGAACTCTGGTCCTCCTGAATTCAAGTCTGGTGCTCTATCCACTGCGCCACCCAGCTTCCCCCAAACCTCCAAAGTCTAATAGAATGTTTTCAGTAATTTTAAAAACCAGAGGAGAAAATTTCCTCTCTTTGATTATCTGATTTTATAATTTCATTGTGGCTGGAACCCAAACGACAGAGAGAAAATATCTTGCAGGATTGTTTTTTTGTTGTTGTTTTGTTTTTTGCTTTTATATTTCTCATAGTCTCCTGCAATAGCTTAAAGTGAAATTAGTCTTGCTTACTGAGACAACTACTTCAAGAATGAAACTCCATTAATTATACCAGCATTCTAAACTTTTGGGTTGCAGCTTTTTAGCAGTTTTTATTCATTTTTTTTTTTTTTGGCTGAGTAATTTTTCCCTTTAAAAATCTTTCAAGTCAACAGAATCTACCTACAATGCTAAAAATGACATGAGAAAGATTTGCCTACATTTTACAAAGAAACAGAAACACAGACAAAACTGTAAGACAAATACATAGACAAGTTACAAAAAAGAAATCAGTTTTAGGAGGAGGTGGGCGGAAACCATCACTTCAAGCTGCTTAGCAAAATCAAAAGTTAATTTTATCTGAACAAGATGTTTCAAAGACTAGTCTTAATTTGCCATATACATACATACACACACATATACACATACATACATGCATATATATATATATATATATGTGTGTGTGTGTGTATGTGTTTGTATGTATAAAATTTGGCCAATAATAGCCAAATTGGAGGAGTCAAAACAAATCATCATGAACTTTTTGCAGATTTATGCCAGATATTACATGATTCAATAATGTGTTAATTATTTTGATAACTATTGGAAGCATATTCTGGTTCCACATTATCAAATGTCTAATTATTAAAGAGAGAACCCACTAATATTTTACTACTTCTGAAACACAACTTCCTTTACTTACTCTGGGAGAAAACTTAAAAATAAAAATAAAACAATTCTAATCCTAAGCCACCCCACTCCTGGTGAAAATTTAAACTAACAAATCATCTGCTCTGAGGCAAACATAATCTAAAACTAAAACTTAGATCAGAATAGGAATCAGTAGAAAAAATAGAGATCAACAGCAGTACTGAGTACTAAAGCACTAAAGAAAGTCTTCCATGAAAAAGTCCGTGGTGAAGGATTAACGTGAGCATTCTAGGAAGTTTTTCTGGAAGTCTTTTTGCTCAAGGGTCAGAGTTTTGACTTAACCTGGATGGCTTTACCCAAATCTATGGAGGATGAAAGATGAAATGATTGAGGAAACAAAAGTTGAGCTTCTGAGCACTTTGACTTATTATGCCAATTTCCCAACAAATCAAATCCCTTCCTCAGCTTAGGGCTAGATCCCCAAGTACAAAGAGAGACATTTTTATACATTAAAAACAATCAAATGAGATTAATTAATTGAAAGGAAACAACTAACTAGGATATTACATTAAGTAATATGATTTCTAATTGGAAAAAAGATTAGAGTCTTTTCAATATTGTAGGAGAATGAACAGGTTAAAATCCCCTGACATTACAAAAGGAAATATCCCACTATCCCTTAGTGTTTATAGAGTATCAAAGGAACATGGAAACAATAACTGATTGATCAGAATGGGACCAGTTTTTAGATAAATCACCTGGGTTGTTTGAGATGTACAATTATAAGAAAATTCACTGCATCAGTCTTTGGACCATGATTGGATTTCTGGTCAGCATAATTGAGGTCTTAGTTAAAGTTCTTTAAGCAGCAGATAGAAGTGGTCCATTTTCCCAGTCGTGAAGGGCAAGGTTCAAACAACACAATTCAAATTCTTCCCAATTCTCTCAATTGAAAAAAGTTTTCATATAAGATAGAATTTGGATTAGATCTTTAATAGAAATCGAACTAGCTCCAGAAATGAGTCACAAGATGGAGTCAGAGTGGTTCAATCAATTCCCACAATTAATCATTGCTATCCTAAGTTTTCTCAGAAAGCAAAAGTTTAACCTGTGCACTTTGAATTTGTCACTATATCATTTAAAATAAACATTTATTAAGCATTTAATTATATATGGTGTAATTTGCCATTGCTTAAAGTTTCCAATTCCAGCTAACTCAATGCTTTTAATCCATGGCTCTCAGGTGTTGGAAAAAAATCCTTGTTTAGTCCTCTTTTAGACTTCATTTTATGTCATTAAATGTCTTTCAAAGACTTCTCACTTGACCTAAGGCCTGTGAAAGAGGCTAATTAGCTGGTCATTTTTATAACTTAAAATTTTAAGTGATTCAATCCAGTCAAGTATAAAGAAAGAACAACAGATGAAAGCCCTGGGAGATGATGAGACAGAATGAAGAACCTAGAAAGGAGGCTGTGGAAAGAGAAGTGAACATAAATTTTGAGGTAGTGATGTTAACGTAGTTAAATTCTGGGATTCTTCAAAGTCACAGAGAGTCTGATTTTCATAGACTTATAGGCCTAAAACTAGAATGGACTTAATTTTTTATTTAGGCTCTCATTAGATATATAAGAAAGCTTTCCTAATCTATCAAGGGAAAACTGATTATGCAAATGAGTCAAAACAGCTTTACCATGTTTGAAGGAACTTCCATTTGATAGCATCTACTGCAACCCTCACCTACTAAATCTTCTGTACAACAATCCCAATCATTGGTCATTTAATCTTTGATTAGAAAACTCTGGGGAGGAAGACAGCCAGTTCCACTTAGATAACTCTAAACATCTGCAAGTTTTTCTTACCTCAGGGCCAAATCTACCTCAAGAGGTAACTTGCTCCTGGTTCTCCTCTCTTCAGTAAGACAGATCTCAAGATACATAAAAACAGTTGGCACAACCCCACCATGATAAATATGTCTAGACCCTTGTGTCAATTTTCATGGCCCTACTTCATTCCACCATCCTGGTCACTATCTACTTTTCCAATAATTCCCAGAATTCAACATAAGTACAGGGGAGAAGAGCAGAGCAGAGGGGCTATAGGGTGCTCATCTTCAAGGAAAGAAGACCCGTTTTCAAATCCTTCTCTGAATACTTAGGAGCTGCATGATTCCAGATACAATTTCCTCACTTGCACGATGAAGGGATTAGAGTCAATGACAGACTCTTAAGTTTCCTGCTCTGAGCCAATGATGCCATGATTTCTCTTAGAAAAAAGGCAGCATTACTTTGACATCAAGATGTGCCACCAAGTGAGCAACTCCCAGTTTGAAATCCCCCGATGCTCTTGAATGTCATCATATTGGGAAATTGAAATCTTCCTTGAAATGGAGATTTCTGCCTTTGGCCATTTGGTTTTGAAGTCTTTACGTCCTAATATATGGTCAATTTTTGTATAGTTTCCATGAACTGTCAAGAAGAAAGTGTTTCCATTCAATTTTTTCCAAAGATCTATCATACCCAACATTTTTAGTATTCTATTTAACTTCTTATTTTGTGGTTTATGTAGTTCTGAGAGCAAGGTTGAGATCTCCCAGTATTATAATTTTGTTGTCTATTTCTTCTTGCAGCTCTCTAACTTCTCCTTTAAGAAGTTAGCTGCTATACCACTTGGTGCATATATATTTAGTATTGATATTGCTTCATTATACCCTTTAGCAAGACATAGTTTCCTTCCTTACCTCTTTTAATATTAGATCAATTTTTGCTTTTGCTTGATCTGGGATCGGATGGCTACCTCTGCTTTTTTTTTTTTTTTTTAACTTCACCTGAACCATCATACTGTTCCAGCCTTTTACCTTTACTCTATTGCTCTGCTTTAAATGTGTTTCTTGTAAACAATATATTGTAGGATTCTGACTTTTAATCCATTCTGCTATCCTCTTCCATTTGATGGGAGAATTCATCCCATTCACATTTACAATTAAAACTACTAATTCTGCATTTCTTGAAGACCCAGCATAGAATGGGAAGAGTCCTTATCTCTTTTAATATTAGATCAATTTTTGCTTTTGCTTGATCTGGGATTGGATGGCTACCCCTGCTTTTTTTTTTTTTTTTTACTTCACCTGAACCATAATACTGTCCCAGCCTTTTACCTTTACTCTTGTAAACAACATATTGTAGGATTCTGACTTTTAATCCATTCTGCTATCCTCTTCCACTTGATGGGAGAATTCACCCCATTTACATTTACAATTAAAACTATTAATTCTGCATTTCTTGAAGACCCAGCATAGAATGGGAAGAGGTAGACCTCCATAAGCAGTTTCTTTCTCTGAGAGTTCCCTACATCAAGCAAATTGCAGGTCTAGTACCTTTCCCCGTCCTATTGTCCCCATCATTCAGGACTGTAGCTTCATATATATCACAGTAGTGTATGATTCATATTCAGTTTGTAATCCATTAAAACAGATATTTCTACACATTTACTGTTACTTTGCCATGCATCACCTATCTAGTAGTTATGAATTTGTTTTTAAATATCCAAATAGAACTTATTTATATAGCTATTAAATTTTATCTAACTTCATTTAGCCCACTTTCCTATCAATGTATTTAGCTATTACTTTCAAATTTGTGATTTCTGTAAACTTCCTATATGTAACATGTCTTACTGCATAGCATAGGGTCAAGTTAAAATTCTTAAGGCACTCAACTAGAGAAGTTCTTTCAAGTTAACATTAATAATGACACTTTTATTCAACCAGATATGAACACAGCTATACTATTATCTACTAAACATCTTATCCACAAGGACAGAATGAGACTTTGTAAAATGCTTTTAGTACAGGTGGAGGGAAATAAATGGAGAATGTTGCATTATTCAGATATGATTATTGTCTTGGTTGATGTTGCTGGACCGCTCTTCATTACTGTGACACAAAAATAAAACATCAATAACTCATTAAAATATTTTAATATTACTGAAAAGTAAATTGTGTCCACAATATTTGCAGCACACTAGTCCAGCAATCTTGTTAGAAAAAAGAAAAAATGAAGCTAGATTGTTCACAATATACCCATTCTTACTCACTGACCACATATTCTCTTTCTTTAAGACCATGGAATCCAATACCCTCATTGCACAACTAAGGAAACTTAAATGATTTGCCCTGTCATCAAGTCTTACAGCTTTTAAGTTTTTAAGGTAGGATTTGAATTTAGCTTTTCTTGACTCCCTCCTCTCTCCATTGCAGCACTTAGCCATCTTTCTTAACTTTAGGTGATATACTATGGGACCAAGTCACAATACAGATTAGCTCGAAATGACAAACACTTCATCTATAATCAAATGAGTAAATAAATGCAATGCACTTTGCAAACCTAAACTGTTATATAAACGTTAATATTGTTATGTATGTCCCCAAACTGCCTTCCCTTAAAGGACAGTAGCCGAGGTCAAAGAAAACAGAGGTATTACAAAGAAAATGTTGAAATGAAAAAGCTAAACTGTAACAAACTTCCCAGAATGGCTTTTCACTCCTACATTATGAACCTTTTTAAGAAAAAAAAAAAAATTAAGTTTGAAAACTGTCTCAAGTCTCATATGCAATACAAACCTCACTGAAATACCCCCTCCTTCAGGAAAAAGGACTCACATTTGCAAAACCCACATGTTTGTAGCAGCTCTTTTTGTGATAGCAAATTGGAAAAGGAATGAAAGCTCATCACTTGGGGAATGGCTGAACAAGTTGTGGTATGTGAAGATAATGGAATATTATTGTTCTATAAAAAATGAACAAACTGATATTAGAAAAGCCTAGAAAGATTTATATGAACTGATACTGAAACAAGGAGAGGCAGGAATACATTGTACACAATAGCAGCAAGAATGTGCAAAGAACAACTATGAAAGACTTGATTCTTCTCAGTGGTTCAGAGCAATCCCAATACACTTTGGATAGAAATGCTATCTCCATCCAGAAAAAGATCTGAGACTCAATGTAAATCAATATACTGCTGTACACTTTCTTTTTAATCTTTCCCATAGTTTTTCCCTTTTGCTCAGATTTTTCTCTTCCAACATGATTCATAAAGAATGTGTTAAAATATTAAAAAACAAAACAAAACAAAAACACTCCTCATTCTAAGCAACAGTGGAGGAGAAGCCTCTATAGATCACATCTAGTAACAGGCCAGTTGGGATCTTCACTAGCAGTGCTGACCCATCAACCACTTTTTCTTAGCTTTTGATGGTCTAAATTTTTTTAAAGCCAAACTTTACATAACTTTACCCTTTATCTACCCCATCCTTTAAGCTACTGTCCTATATCTCTTCCTTTTGTGGCTAACTCAATTGAGAATGCTACCCTATTATTATTAATTTATTGCCATATCTAATGATTGTTTCTCAGTCCTCATCTTTTGCAGTATCAGAATGCTTTCACTTCTGAATCTTCTCTTCATTAGCTCTTATGACACTGTCGTCCTCCTTTTATCTAACAGCTCCATAAGTTTCCTTTGTTGGTTCTTTATCTGCATCACACTCACTATGGATTTTGGATGGAATGCTCTGCTGTCACTTCTGGCTTAGTTTCCCTAACTTCTTGCAAGATTCAAGACTTGAGTTTGCTTGTGCCCAAGATCACCCTAACAATTTTACAGACAAAAGCTAGTCCTTTCATACTAGTTTCCTGATAAGCTTATCTGTAATTAGCCTGTAGTTAACTACCCAGGATCACCAGATGCTCATTCTTATGCAGACCTCTTATTACATGGCATGGATGTCTTTAATTCTTCCTTTCCTGTTCTTGACGTCTTGTAAGACATTTCGTTAGTAAAATCCAGGGGGAAAAAATACATTATCAAATTGCTTAGAAAAACTTTTTAAAAAATCAATCAGCAATTATTTCTTGGGACTCTGTCTACTACTCTTGGATTGGAAATGTTATCCAAATGACTGGATCATTGGGAAAGGGGCTAAGGCTTTCTTCTTAAGGAATCTCAAATAGTCAATTTATACCACTGAGGACAGGTTTAACAAAATTAAGCAGCCAAAAGATCCATCCAGAAAAATGCAATGCCTTTTCAACAAGGATTATTTAGGTAGCTATACTGAAGGAACGAACCAAGGGATCCAACCATAAGGATCTATCACGTAGTGAAGAAGCTTAAGAGTGGTCATATTTGGTCAGCAATGTTTATGCTTGCTTCCTTATGGTCCATGAGCTATTTCCATACACAGATGCTGTCTCTGTGCTTTCATTCTTATTAACTGCTCATTGCTGAGTTAATAAGACAGCTATATAACCCTTTTTCTTCCCTTCCCAAAGTAATCTTTGTCATCACTTCCACTTTTATCTTGGTGCTTGAGGCAAATGTTAATATGTAACCGGAAAAAGTTGAGAATTCATTAAGACTTTTTTTTTTTTGCTGCCATCTTCATTAATTAAAGGCCTTGTTCTCAATGCAGTATATGAAAACATTTTATGGGAATAAATGTCTCAAGCTTCTATAGACTAGCCCATTATCCATTCCAGAGTACTTTTTTATCTCTCAAAGTATGCATTAAGAAAATGCTTTCAAGTGCTCATCTGACATTCCTCAATAACTCATTTTAATCTACCATGTCATTTATTTAAAATTTCTTCTTGAACATTTTCTTTAGTTTTTATTATTCCTAGGAATAATAGATTCCATAAATGTATTGAACATTTTTGTTGGTCCTTTCAAACATCAAGTAGTAGAGCTTCAATATTTCATGAGAACACATTCGTATGTCTTCTGTCCATCCAGAGCATTTGGGACTTCATAAACTAATTGCACACACCTTTTTAGCCTTCATTCTTTTCAGATCAAAGTCCTAAGGACTTTCTTCATATAGTAGCTTTTTCATTCATAGATCATTTCAGCTGCTGTTCTATGGGCTTTCTTGCCATATCTATGGGCTCACTTGCAATTTTCTTGAGGTAAAATTTAGAACCACATTGTGTATTCCAGATGTAGACTTAAATTTTTAATATATTTATTCTTCTGTTTCCAGTGTGTTTCTCTTATGATGTAAATGTTTTATTTTCTTTGATGTAACATATTACTGGAAATGTTTTTAGGCCACAGACTCTAGGGACTTCTAGATCCTTTACCTGATTCATAATCAACAGGTCAGATCTTTGGAGCAGAGAAAGAAATGTTTCTCAAATGCTTTACTTGATTCTCTTGCCCATTGAGCTAATGGTTTAAATGCCACCTTTTGGATCATTCATGAACATGGAAGGCCTGTAAGATATTCTTGTAGTTTCTTCTGTTCCATTTGGTTATTTTAGTGCTAAGAAAACCTTAGTGTCATCTAAAACTTGGGAGATTTCCCTGTGAACTTCCCTGAAATGTTAAAGAGATGTACTGATTCCTGAAGAACTCTTACCATGCAAATTTCTTGATAAAAGATTTCTTATCTTTTCTGCTTTTTAAACCAGTTTCTTTTCAGTGACAAAAGCTCCATAATTCCCTTCTAAATTTTTTAAGTAAATAAATCTGTCTAAATAATTTTTAAAAAACGGAAGTCAAGCAAAAATTTTGGAAATCTAGGTTCTTAAGAGAAAATGTGGCTAAGTCTAGGTACCTGATATTAATTTCAATCACAACATTATTTTGCTTGAAGTCAAATGGGGAACAGATTTTGGTTCAAAATAAGGAGGAACTTTCTAACAATTACAGGTTTTCAAAAAAATGAAATAAAGTGATTACTTCACAAGGCAGCTTGGCAATGGAATCATTCAAGCATAAATTGAATGGCTAACTCTAACCCTAATCTAGCATGAAGTTTCAGAGAGGATTCTGACACACCACGTAAAATTCTAAAATCCCTTTCAAATAAAAAAGCTCTTATGATTTTACATTGATGGTCACTAAAGGTCTTATTTTAAGCAGAACCTATCATTTTAAAGAGACGACTGCCTTTTGAAAGTGGAAGTAAAATAGGCATGGAATCCTTCCTGTTATGTTAGTTTCATTGGAAGATTATAATATATATTTATGTTAAAAATAAAAGGCAACTTTATCTCCATAATTTCTCTGGTTATACACAATTTCTACGTATTATGCCTGAGAATTTAATCATTTCTCTTGCAACATCATCTGCCCAAAGGCAATTTTCACAGCAGCTAATTCTTTTCTTCTCTAGATTCTTTTTAGAACCTTCATCTTTTGTAAATGATTAAGGACTTTAATAGTATATGATTTGCTTGTCCAGACAAGGCTTCAAGCAGAGGTCTTGAAAATTCAGGACTCTGGTCTCAGGTATGAAATGAAAAGGTAGGAGAGGAAATGTTCACAAAGCTTGATGCATCACAACTATTTTCCATCTAATTTTCTTTTCTGTTGGACATGGCTCTTTAAAAGTCATTCACAGTTCTTTAAACAGATTCAAATCATGATTAAAAAAAAAAAAAGATTCTTTTACATAGTTAATTATTGGTTACTTAAACTTCCTAGCTTCAAGAGATGTTCTATAGTAGATACAGCATATTCCAGTGGAAAAAAAACGTAGGGGAAGTTCTTCACTTGTAGTAAACCTATCACTTATCTTTTGTTAGATGATGTACTTCAAACAAGAGATGAAATTCTCCAAAACTGCTGTAAATATGTAAAGGAGACAATATTGATCCTGAGAAAATGTCTAATGTTTCATGGCAAAACCAAGGCAGTATCCATCTAGGCCTGTGACTAGTTATCTTTTATGTGGATCTAGATTGATTACATTGTGGCATCAGAGGCATCAAAGAATTTGGCTTCTTTAACTTTATACTACCAATGTTCCTGAGGCCATGTACAATTATTAGTCTGTGATTTAAAAAAAAAAAAAAAAAAAAAAAAAAAAAAGCTTAATTAACATGTCATTCCCTAAGTCTAATTTTGGTTTTAAAGGAGATAATGACCAAATTCTAGAAGTTCCTTGAGTATAGAGAGTATAGATTGCTAGAATATAACACTCTCACACATGTGCTAGATATATGGTGCTCCAGATAAAACATACACTGTAATGATTTGCAAGCTGTGAAAACTTTTTTTTCTGCAGTGTCCTATAGAAAAATTTTTGCAGTCCTGTGCATTTCCAGCTGCTTCCATTTAAGAAGTAAAAAAATCGCAACGATGATATATATGTGTGTGTATATGTGTATGAATGTATGTATAGTCCTTTGGTTTTATTTTCCAAAATAAAAAAATTTTAAAAAAAAGGAATATGCTTTAAAATGCCTCTCTAAATAATATCCCTAAAAATCACTCATCAAATGACTTATTATACATCATTTGAGTAACATTATTAAGCAGTGTCTTTGTTTGCCTTGATTAAGTGGTTAGAAATCTGAGAGCATAGTAAGAAATTTTCAGGAACAATAATATGCCAATCCCTGAGATCATGATCATCACAGATACAGCTTTTCCCTTTGTCATGAATCCTTTGAAAGTAGAGGGGTTCTTTCACTGTTAATAAGGCCAGGGGCAGTGTCATAAAGAGTCAGTCCTTGTATATTAGCTTCTACACGTAAGGAAATTTTCTGTAACACAAAAAGAGAATTAAAAACAGCTGTTAAGGTTTTGAGGATGGCTTGTGTCTTTGATATAGTCTTGAACATCATGGATTCACAATGAATACAAATGCTTGTTCTACTTCTAAAGATATCGTCTCTAAGAAACAAATAGGCACTATGAACTTCTCAGATATTGGAAGATGGCTTTTCCCCATATATCTAGTAAAAAGTGATGGTGATATGCAATTTTTAAAGTTTTCGTGGGGCTGATGCAATTGTGGAACAAGATACAGATAATTATTTTTAAAAACTATTTTTAATAATTCAATAAATTAAGTTATCTCTATTTCAAATTAAAAATCATATTCTGCAAAAATCTAATTTTATTATGTTTTGTCACAGAAATTCTTACCTGAAAATCACGAATATAAGTCAGGAAAAAACCAAAGAAAGAAAAAGACATGGACCATTCTGCTGCAGTGGTGATCATATGAAGTACATATCCCTTGAATTAAAGAGGGAAAAAAGTGATTGAAATGCTTAGATTTCAAATGGCCTATATTTTATCTTTTATACAATGACCCAAATTTCTCAATTACCATTTCTTCCATCTGAACAGAAAATCATTATATACAGGCAATAATTAATACTATTAAATGGGAGAGAAAAGTGAGGAAAGACATCCAAAAGCTTCTCTGAATTCATTCTTAAGATGTTAAGCAAAAGAACTTTGGATAATTAGAATGCAATTTAATTATATGGAAAGTTATTTGCAGTGAAGATATGACTAAGATTTTGTCCATAAAACTCAAAAAGTTTTCCAAAAATAGCCATGAAAAAATGAAAGTCACTATTCCTTTCATCTTTATAAGCATATTAGTTGAAATGTGAAGATTGATGTCCAGAGTTTATTCTCAGAAGCACTATTCAGTGCTTTACAAAGAAGCAGCATTTTTAGCTTTATATCTATCCTTCTTCAGTAGGATCCAACAATGCTAAGGAACTTTCTTCAAATACCCTGTGCTCTCCTTCCCCCTAAAAATTAGAGCTCTTTCTTAGAGACCAAATTGAAAAATGATTTCTTCCAAGTTGCTAACAGCAGAAACCAACCTCAATTCAAGGATAAAAATGCACCTTTTGCAAATAAGAGGATTTTTTTTTTTTACCACATAGTAACATCAGGCCCAGGGTTTGATCCTCTTCAGTCTTGTATCAGAAAAAAACTACTGATATCACAAACTCAAACTTCAAATATGGTTAGCTATTTTGTAAATGTGTGGCACTGATCAGCATAGTGTACTGGAGAAGGTGCTGGACTTAGAGACCATAGAGACCCTGTTCAAACCATGCCACTAAAATGTACTAGCAGCGTAATTATTGCCAGGCTATCTCATCTCAACTCTCTGAGCCTTCATGTCCTGCCTCAAAGAGCAAGATGAAGGACAACTCAGCAAAATGAGTCACAGTTTTAGAAAAAACCCCAGCTTATCCCAAACAACAAGCCCTCCTTCTTACACTGTTTGGATTTCCGCAATGTGCACCTAAACAAAGGGCGGTGATCACATTCATTCTTAGCACTTTAGCCAAGGCAATTACTTACTTTGTCCTCAGGGTTCCAGTGGAGTTTCTGTACTATATCAGAACCAAAATGGCCGCTGTACAAAAGGGAGGAGCAAGTCAGCACTATAAACAAACAAGTCAAGGAAGAATCACCTACACTGAATTAAGTTCAAAATGAGATCAATGTATAGGGTCCAAAGACAGGTTTTAATCAATTGGTGAAAAGTTCAAACTGAAAAATTTCATTGAATAAACTGGGGGTTAGGTTATGGATGATGACGCACACCAGCAATCTATGAATAAAAACTTCGAAGAACACAACAAGACAAGATGAGCTTAAGTGTCCTGAAGGAAGAAAAGGAGATAAAGAGCCCCACTTACGCTAAGCTTTGCCAGACATCCTTTAGGTGGAAGCAGAGAGTCATTTCCTCTTCCTCTGGCCACTCTTCCTCCCATCTCCGTGAGGCTGCCGTTCCTTGTTTCTAGTCCAGTTATGAAAGCTGCACTTCACATTTTATATCCTGTGTGCACAGGTATACCCATCCAAAAAGATCCTGCTTTCACCACCCACCCCTTATTCTTCCCCAAGAGGAGCACAGTCTCTCCCAGGAACCAACAGCATTCACTTCACTTTATTGCTTGGTTTACTTTTCCTTATAATCAGTTTGTTGCAAAGGATACTGCTAAAGGCACTCACTCCACACCAGATTACCACCAAAAGCCGGATCCAGAAGACTTGTTTGCTATGAATTTTAGGCTGCATTTTGTAGGAGAGGATTGTCTGAACAAACATATAAATGGAACCCAAGCCAAAAGTGAGCACAGCTCCACATATGTGTGCAGCAAAAATGGTTGTTTTCTGAGGGATGAAAAAGGAAGACAAATATCTTAGAGTACAATCCAAAATATTTTTGATGGTACTTTTCACAGGTTTCAATTAGGCATTCATTGTTTCAAAAACTTTTGGAAAGCCTATGTGCAAATTTCCTCAAGAAGCTAATCATGAGTATACTTAAAGATTAAAGTCAAACCTCGTTAAATATTAGGAATTTGATAGTTCAAACATAGGAAAACTTTATTCTCAACTAAGTAAAATGTTTGAAATAATTTCTTCCTCCATATTTTCAAGGCTTAACTCCTACTTAACTCCTACTTAACTCCTTAAATCCAGCCTAAAAATCAAGAGCTCCTATAGGGCCCCAAAATTAAGATCCCTATTTGCCACCTTCAATCTAACTCACTTTCAGAATTTGGGACCTGGAAAAGACCTTGGTAATTTTATAGTCTAATTACCCAGTCCTAGACCCTGGTCCCCTAACTAATTACTGCATATTAGGAATTTTTTGGTATTTATGATATATCTTACATAATGAACCTTTCATAATTGTCATTTTCAAAACAAATTCATCCCAGTTTACTAATAAGTATTTATATATATCTTAGTTTATAATAGAGAACATGTACAATGATATCTTGTCTTTTATTCTACAATCTGACTTTGTCATATAGTCCAATTAACTTTCCTCCTTCACAGTGTTCCAAATTAGCAAGGTTTCACTCTACTCCTTGACAGACTGTGAAGTGTCTATTCCATTTTAAATTCTCTTAGACCCTTCTTGTTCTATTTTGTGGACACAGGAAAAAACCCAGTCAATGTAAAAAGAAAAGGTCCTTATGGGAATCTAATTTTTTAAAAAATGCTGCCATGCCTCAATCTGATTTTATTGGTTCAAAGTAGTCCTAATATCTTTAAACTTGAAGCCAATTATTGGGCACTTTGGCAGTTTATGCAAATAAAGCTGTGTAGGATAAAGAGAATGACTGGAGTTAGGCAAATAAAACTATACATTGAAATTACTTGTATAGCAATGGTTATTAGCATCTGTTACTGCTATCAATTACTCTCAGCAAAAGAAGTTATCCAAGATTTAGTAATAAAGAACAAAACAAAACAAAACAAAACAAAACAAAACAAAACAAAACAAAACAAAACAAAACAAAAACATTCTTAGAATTGTCCCCTTGTGGTTATACTGCACGAAGTGACAAAACATCATATCACTGTAATGCTCCATTTTAACAGAAACATAAAGCACAAAACAGCAGCTTTAACAAGAGATGTTTACAAATATCACATTTCACTTTGCCATTTAAATGACACAAAACAGAAATTTAGCAACATGTATGAATGACATGAAACCAAATTAAATTAAATATAAATGAATGGTGATGATAAAATTTATCTTCCTTTAACATAAAAACTTATTTTTCCCTTCAAAGGTCTATTTGCTTAGGAATTTTCAAAGAAGGCAGAAATGAAGTCTTATCTCTGAGTATAATGCTACTTTTCTAGAAATCTCATATTCACTTGTATTCACATAAATTTAATTTCAATTTTCCTAAGTAACAAGATTTTTAGATGACAATTGTTCTCTCATTTTGTAAAGGCCTTACCAAAATCTCTTTACTGTCTTGAGCCTCATTTTCCTCATTTATAAAATAAGGGTAGAAATCATTTCTAGTTACTAATGTTGTTGCAGAGGAAACCCATTCCAACCTTGTCCTCTTACTTTGCCCCTACTCGATAGAAACTTGTTATTGGCAAGCAAGTTTGAAGAATTATTTAAAGCAATGCTGATTCTCATATGAACAATGATCAAACTGGGATCTGCATAATACAAATCACTCCATGGATATATTAATAATTCTTAGAAAGGAAGAAGATCACTACAGGAAACTAACCTTTTTGTTCCTGCAAAAAGACAGTACACTTAGTCTTTGTTAATGAAAAGGATTGATGAGTCCTCACAGGGGACCAACAGGCAACTGAAAAGGGCAGGACTTCAGCAAAGATGACTTGCAAGTAGGAAATGGAATAGCATATGTCCTTAAGAACATAAATGCTTAAGTGGGAGCCAGGCCACTGATGTAATGAGGGATGGCTAGCCTAAATGTTTGCACATCCTTTTTCTTTAACAAATTCTACTGGGGTGCCTTATGTCTACTACTGATGTGGGATGCAACTCCTTCCACTTCTTAGTAAACAGTCTTCATAAGTTATGGCTGGAAAATTTATAACTTGGGGTCAACTTGGTGATATTTACAAACTTAGCTAGGTTGGTCCTTAGACAAAAGACATACAGTCCATCTCTAGGCTCATCCTCATAGTATCCCCACCTTAGTAGAATCTGCCAGGCCAAGCTGCTCATAAATTAGAGAATAAGCATTGTTTCAAGAACCCATTGTCCCCTCCATTCCATGAATGATGAAAAAAGGATTTTAGTAGAGGTATTGGTATCCACTGAATATTCAAGTAATCAGAGCACATTGGATATATTCTCCATGTAGGATTTGTAGAAAGAATAAGATTTGCCCAGATTGGATAGCCCTAATCTGTGTACCATATTAAATGGTCATAATGAGTAATTCTAATAGTGAAAATATAAATCTAATTCGCTCAAGTATCCTGAAATACAATTTATGAGACAGATTCTTGGTGGGAAAACAGGTAAGAAATATGAATAGGACTTTATTTCTAGGTGGGATTGACATTTTAAAATAATAACAGATGAAATTTACATAATACAGTGCTTTAAAGGTTTGTGAAATGCTTTCAATATAGTCTTTCACTTGCTCCACATAATAAATTCTGAGAAGCAGATACTCCAAGCAATATGAACTTTTTTTTTTGCAAAAAGGAAGCTGAATCTCAAAGGCTAAGTGACTTGCCTATGTTCACATAGCTAAAGCCAGTTTCAGATACAGGATTTCAGATCAGTTTTTCCTGTCATTAAGTGCAGCACTCAATTGCCTACATCAAAAGAAATCAAAGAATCTAGGTCAAGCTAGAGTCTTTTTTGACCAAAGAAAAATCAGATTGTAATAGGGTTAATCTCAAACTTTCTCTACCATAGGGAAATATACAAGTTGGCTTCCAGCAGTGAATTTCATTAGGATTCTTAGAAAATTGTGAACTATCACACAAACCTGGAAGTTTGCCACGATAGAAAGTCCTAAGCAACTAAGTAATCCAAGTGCAAGGCCAGCCTTGTTTAATTTGATGATCTGAGGCTCCTCGGGATTGAGAGCATGAACTTGCTTATAACGAACATATATGGTGGCAACACCTAGAAAGAGAATTCAGAAGTAATAAAGCTTTGAACAACAAAGGGGAAAAAAAAATCACAAAGTTCATTACCCTCTGGTAACACAAATGACCCGTTTAAAGATAATCTCAAAGAAAAGAGATGAGAACCAAAGATGACCAGAGCTGGAAGGGGCTGAGTGTCCCCCTGACCAGCACTCCCTTCTCTACCATGTCCTAGCAGCTCTGGCCACATCCGTCCTGACTTCCTGGCAATCCATGTCCTGTCCCTGCTCACCTCTCCCCAGACTCCAATCTGGATTATTCTTACCATATATTTCCTCTGCGCCTGCTTAAATGCTGCCTGAACAAGAACAGAGGAAGCCATAACTGCACCAACAAGGCTGCTTTTCATGCAGTCTCCGGGGGCCTCCCTTGGACCACAGGGAGCCTTCTCCTCCTCCCTTGTCTCCATGCCGCGCCACAATGCACGGTTCTGGCCTGGGTTTGGATGGGCTGCCCTTTCTCTTCTCTCTGTATACTTATTTGATGGCTTTATCAGCTCCCTGGTTTGTCCCTACTGAAGTTTTCTCCTCTCACCTTCACTGCTTCTTTTAAGAGCCAATTCTTTATGTCTGCTTCTCATGAGTTTTGATACACTTACAGACATGTGCATACATGCAAGTACCTATTCACAGGTGCATCGCTCTTCCTGGAAAAAGATAAGCTCTCTCTCTGAGGGCAGAAGGGAAAATCAGAAACTATATGAGGAAAACTACAAAACACTTTCCACATAAATTAAGTCTGATCTAACCAATTGGAAAAATAATAAATGCTCTTGGATAGGGCAAGCAAATAATAAAGATGACAACACTACCTAAACTAATCTATTTATTTAGTGCTATACCTATCAGGTTCCCAAAAAAACTATTTTAATGACCTAGAAAAAATAATAACAAAGTTCATATGGAAAAACAAAAGGTCAAGAATTTCAAGGGAATTAATGAAAAAAAAAAAGTGGCCTAGCTGTACCAGATCTAAAATTATATTATAAAGCAGTGATTACCAAAATCATTTGGTATTGGCTAAGAAATAGACTAGTTGATCAGTGAAATAGATTAGGTTCAAAGGACAAAATAACCAATAACTTTAATAATCCAGTGTTTGGCAAACCCAAGGATCCCAGCTTTTGGGATAAGAGCTCAATGTTTGACAAAAATTGCTGGGAAAATTGGAAATTAGCATGGCAAAAACTAGGCACTGACCCACACTTAGCACCATACACCAAAATCAGGTCAAAATGGGTTCATGACCTAGGCATAAAGAATGAGATTATAAATAAATTAGAAGAATATAGGATAGTTTACCTCTCAGATCTGTGGAAGAGGAATGAATTTATGTCCAAAGAAGAACTAGAGGTCTTTATTGATCACAATATAGAAAACTTTGATTATACCAAATTGAAAAGTTTTTGTACAAACAAAACCAATGCAGACAAGATTAGAAGGGAAGCAATAAACTGGGAAAACATTTTTACAGTCAAAGGTTCCGATAAAGGCCTCATTTCCAAAATATATAGAGAATTGACTCTAATTTATAAGAAATCAAGACATTCTCCAATTGATAAATGGCCAAAGGATATGAACAGACAATTCTCAGATGAAGAAATTGAAACTATTTCTAGCCAGATGAAAAGATGCTCCGAGTCATTATTAATCAGAGAAATGAAAATTAAGACAACTCTGAGATACCACTACACACCTTCAGATTGGCTACAATGACAGGGAAAGATAATGTGCAATGTTGAAGGGGATGTGGGAAAACAGGGACACTGATACATTGTTGGTGGAATTGTGAATACATCCAGTCATTCTGGAGAGCAATTTGGAACTATGCTCAGAAAGTTCTCAAACTGTGCAAACCTTTTGATCCAGTAGTGTTACTACTGGGCTTGTATCCCAAAGAGATCTTAAAGAAGGGAAAGGGACCTGTATTTGCAGGAATGTGTGTGGCATCCCTCTTTGTAGTGGCCAGAAACTGGAAACTGAGTGGATGCCCATCAATTGGAGAATGGCTGAATAAATTGTGGTATATGAATATTATGGAATATTATTGTTCTGTAAGAAATGACCAACAGGATGATTTCAGAAAGGCCTGGAGAGACTTACATGAACTGAGTGAAATGAGCAGGACCAGGAGATCATTATATACTTCAACAACAATACCATATGATGATCAATTCTGATGGACGTGGCTCTCTTCAAAAATGAGATGAACCAAATCAGTTCCAAGAGAGCAGTAATGAACTGAACCAGCTACACCCAGAGCAAGAATTCTGGGAGACGACTATGAACCACTACATAGAATTCCCAATCCCTCTATTTTTGTCTGCTTGCACTTTTGATTTCCTTCACAGGCTAATTGTACACTAGTTCAAAGTCTGATTCTTTTTGTAAAGCAAAAGAACTGTTTGGACATGTATACATGTATTGTATTTAATTTATACTTTAATATATTTAACATGTATTGGTCAACCTGCCATCTGGGGGGGAGGAGGGGAAAAACTGGAACAAAAGATTTGGCAATTGTCAATGCTGTAAAATTACCCATGCATATATCTGGTGAATAAAAACTATAATTAATTTAAAAATTAAACATATATATCTATATCTGAGGCAGAATAGGTATTTCATACTTGCTGACTGGATGACTAACTTGAGGATCTCTGATTAGAGGTTCTCTAACTCCCAAGACAACCCATAATACAAATTAAATATGCTTTCTCCAGAATAGCCATATGAATGCCTAAAGACTATCTGCCCTTCCTCTACCTGCCACCCCTACGTCTTCTTTCGACTAAACGTCCTCAGTTCCTTTAGACAGTCCTCATCTACCCTCATCTTGTGGCCCTGAAAAGCCTGGTTTCCTTCCTCTGGGGGTTTGGATCATTGGCATTTTTCAAAACATAGTACACGGAAAGGAACTCAATACAGTAAGTATGACATTAGCAGTATGTCATACTATAACCATACTATCACCTTTTTAATATGGAAATGAAGTTTCTCTTAGTGAAGCCCAAAATCACATTAGCTATTTTGCAAGAGAATATAAGCTCTTAAGATGATTCCCAGATTTCTATATCCTGTCCTAGACTCTCTCTTGGACTGTGGTTTTCCCAATTAATGAGAACACCACCATTTTCCCCAAACTCAAACTCACCACTTTAGCATCATTCTTGGTCTTACCATTTCTCTTTCTGCATTCATAAGTCTTGGATATGTTTCTTTCATTCACATACACAGCCACAAAATTAATTTGAGCCTTCCTTGCCTCTTATCTGAACTAATATCTTTCTTCAAGATCCCTTTTCCTCAATTTTCAGCCTGAAATCTATTCTCCACTCAACTGCAAAGGGGACTTTTTTTCTTTCTTTTCTTCTTTTTTGTTTTGAGGCAATTGGGGTTAAGTGACTTGGCCAGGGTCACACAGCTAATGTCTGAGGTCAGATTTGAAGTCAGATGTACCTGACTTCATGGTTACTGCTCTATCCACTGCACTACCCATCTGCCCCAATGATGACATTTTTTCCCTAAAACACAGATTTAAACTATGATGAACTTGGTTCTACTTAACAATGCAGTGATTCAAGGCAATTCCAATAGACTTGGGATGGAAAAAGCCATTTAAAATCCAGAGAGAGCTCTATGGAGACTGAATATGGATCAAAGCATAATTTTCATTTTTTGTTTGTGTTTTTCTATCTCATGATTTTTTCCCCTTTTGATATATTTTTCTTGTACATGACAAATATGGAAATATGTTTAAAAGGACTGCACATGTTTAGCCTATATCAGATTGCTCGCAGTCTTAGGGAGAGGGGAAGAACAGGAGAAGGGAGAGAAAAATTTGGAACAAAAAGTTTTACAAAAATAAATGTTGAAAACCAGTTTTACATATATTTGGAAAAGAAAATACTATTGCAAATTAAAAATAAATAAAACAAAGATCTAACCTCCTATTTACCTGATTCCCTGATCCCCAGCTCAATGAAGTTCAATGGCTTCTATTATTCCCACAATTAAACATAAACTTCCTTTGTTGGCATCAAAAGGTCTTCATGACCCAACCCTTTCCCATCTTTCAAGTCTATTTATACTTTACTCTTCTTTACTCATGCTGATTTAGCAACGCCTGCTATTCCTCAATATGATGAGCCACTTCCTACCTCCAAGCCTTTGCTTTGGCCATCCCTCACACCTGCATTTCTTTCCACAACTTGTACCTCACTTCCTTTCCCAAGTTTCCTTGCTTAGGGCTTTCCTTCACAGATTCTCTTCTGTACACTCTTTACACATCTTGTACATGCCTAGAGGTAATTAATTTTAGTGAGCTCGTCAACATATCCATAGTCATGACTCCCTTTATTATGGACTGATGGATCCCA
This sequence comes from Sminthopsis crassicaudata, assembly GCF_048593235.1. Taxonomy (NCBI): domain Eukaryota; kingdom Metazoa; phylum Chordata; class Mammalia; order Dasyuromorphia; family Dasyuridae; genus Sminthopsis; species Sminthopsis crassicaudata. The sequence goes on from NC_133620.1 coordinate 429,490,240, forward strand.
TACCAACAAAAACTGATATTTTTGAACCAAAATGCTTATGTTTGTTCTTATTAATTCATCTTGCTATATTCAGTCATAATTTGTCAAGGTCTTTTTGGCTCCGATACTTTCACCCAATGCTTCCTAATTGTAGGTCTTCTATATAACAGATAAATATGCCAACTCTATCTTTAAGTCACTTTTATTTAAATTACTAATAAAAGTGTTTCTGAATACAAGGCCAAACACATATTCCTTCACAGAAAATCTTAACATTCAGTACATTCTGAATCCACCACAATAGATGATTGTCTAGCCTTTGTTTCTCCATGTTTTTTCAATCCATCAACAGTATTTATTATGACAATGACAGGCACTTGTTCTAGGTGCTGGGGATTCAAGTACAAAGAATGAAACAATTCCTCCTCCCAAGGTACTTACAACATTCTAATATGGAAATATATTTAAAATGATTATTCATGTATGCAGTGGTGCATTCAATACATGTGGGGCAGTCAGAAAAAATGCTCAGTGATGGGAGGAACATGTGTGAGGAGCAGAGAGAAGGGGAGTTTACACAGATCAAAACATAGGGCAACTAAAATGCAAGCTACAGACAGATGTGGCAGTGCTTTGAAAGCTAAACTAAGTAATTTATGTTTTATCCTAGAAGCAAGAGGAAGCCATTGGAATTGGTTGAGCAGAAGAGATACATGGAGAGCAATTAGAAGACTGTGGCAATAAAGTTAGAATGCTATTAGCACTACCACTCTAGCAGGCCCTCATCACCTCTTGCCTGGTTCTTTACAGCTCTATAGAGCTGTTAGAGATGATTCCCAGATATCAATATCTATCTCGATTCTCTTTCCTGAGTTGATAACTAAATTCATGGGAATTAATAGGATCAGCAAACAAGACAGTAAAAAGAAAAAAGGGGGTGAAAATTTATCATTTCTTACTTATCAGCAAGACCCTAAACAATGATCATGAGCATGACATAAAGAATCAGCACAAGGGGACTGAGAAGGACTAGATGAACAGAAGAAAGGTGGGCAAGAAAAGAGCACTTAGGGATTAGTGAGAGCAGAGGATCCAGAAAGAAAAGGTAATCAACAGTATCAAATGCTATAGAGAAATCAAGAAGGATCGGGACTGAGAAAATATAATTTTATTGAGCAATTAAAGAGATCATTGGTTAACTCTGGAGAAGGGACTTTCAAATGGATGACAGGAGTTAGAAGTTAGGTTGCAGAAGATTTTGAAGGAGGAAAAAGGAAGAAATGGAGGCACCTAATGTACAAAAGGCTTTCTCCAGAAGGAACAGGAAGGGAGCTAGAACGACAGGGATCAAGTGAGGATTTTTAAAGGATAAGAGAGATGGTTATGTTAATAAGCAGTGAGAAAAGTGCTGTGTGTGGGGAAATACTGAAGATATTTGAAGAATACAGATAAGGTGGAAAAATCAGGAGGGGATGGGAAATTTCATACTGAAAGACTAGATTTGGCAAAGAGAAGAGCTACCTCTTCATCCAAGACTACAGTGAAGGAGGAAAGAGGGAAGAAAGATGTCTGAATGAGAGGACTTTGAGGAAGAGGGGAGAAGAGGAAGTCTCAGTGAATGGTCCCAATATTTTTTGGTGAAGCTCGAGGCTATGAGGATAAGGGATTGGTTAAGTATGAGCCTGAGAAAAGATGACAAAGTATGGAACAGTCTCCCTAGAAAGTAGGATAGCAAACTGAGGAGAACCTTTGTCTTATTACAGTGAGGCTCAGTTGAGAGTACATCCTGTGCATTTGTAATACACCCAATCACAATACAATTTCATAATTTTCTTTAAGGAGCACATGAATATGAATGAAAGAGGTGGACGATGGGAATGGCGTTTAGAAAGGCACGATCAGTGATAAATCAAGGAGGGGCAAGAGATTTAAGAATGAAGAAAGTGTAAAATTCAGTTGGCTCACTGAGAGATGAGTTAGGGAAGAGAGAACACAGCTATGGCAAGGGTGATGCCTGGGTTTAGAACTGAGGCACGAAGGGAATGGAGATAGTGATGACAAAAGACAATATGACGGACTAACAGGGAAACGGACTGATACATTAAAACAGTGGTGGGATATCAACTTCAACAGCTTTCTTACAAGGACACAGACACAAATTTTTGTTGTCCAGTTGTTTCAGTGCTGTCCAACTCTGTGACTCCACCTGAGTTTCCTTGGCAGATACTAGAGTGTTTCGCCCTTTCCTTCTACAGCTCACTTTATAGGCAAACAGGGTTAAATGGCTTGCCCAAGGTCTTTGCTAGAAAGTGTGTCTGAATTTGGGAAAACGAGTCTTCTTGACTCCAGGCCTAGTGCTCGGTGTACCACAGCCCCATCTAGTGGCCCCAACAGATATGACTGCTCTATTTTTAACAGGCCTGAGAATCTGGAAGTAACAGTTTAACTGTGGTTTTATGAGGAACCTGTAATGAGAACTGGCAGTTAAATCAACTACTATTCAAATTATTGTTAAGGAAAAAAAAAAAAGAAAGAGAAGTTGGTATTGCGAGAGAATTGAATGTTGAGATTTTTCCAGAAATCAGGGTGGTCAGTGGTCAAAATGAAAGTTAAGGTGACTTTGGTTGTGTACACCTTCACAGCTGATATGTGGTAAATAACGGTGTATGGCTTTGTGTGTATAAATATACACACACTTTCATATATGTGTAGAAATGTGCGCACACACAACACCCAGAGATGGGAGCAGGGGGTGGGCACCAACATGAAGGGAGTTTCTCCAATGGTGGGTGACCCTAAACCACTTAACATGGGCACAACTGGGGCCCTCCCCCCGATCTGCTATAGCAGAGCATCTCCCATTATATTACTGGGTGGGACTGGTAGAGTTTTTTGTTTCTCTTTCTCATTGTTCATCACTGATTGGTAGGGTAAAATAGTAAGACATATCTATTCAGCTTATGGCTGACACAATTTCTCCTTGGGTCTAGAAGGGCTGAGAAAAATAGATTGCTTAGTTACTATGAGACTCTATTATTCTGCAACCCTGGGACCCACATCTACTACTTTAGATAAGCCCTAGCAATATAGCTACTGTAACATTTTGCAAATGTAAATAAAAAAAGAATCAATGTATATTTATTTACAACTTCAATAATTCATTGAAAAAAATCTGGATGAAGTCTGAAGTAGTTTTTCACCCACTGTCACAAACACAGGTCTGGTAAGATAGTCGAAATGTCTGGGGGTAAAGGCCTAGACCAGTTAAATTGGAAGAGGCTTATTACTAGCTGGGCTGCAAGTAAATTTTTCAGCCAAAGCAATTTTTGAAGATGCTTTAGAAAGCTGCTGAGGGGGCTCAGAAATCTGGTTTAATATGAGAGTTGATGAAATTGTACATTCTTAAAATTGGGGAAAATAAGCAAAATTCTAAAACATAAAAAACAGACTTAGTTACTACTATTTTTAACTATTTCAATCAACTATTGTGAAAATTCTCTGTGTAGTTAACTTGCTACTTAACATAGAAGAAATTAAGACCATTGATGTTACTTACATAAGACTGCAGCGATATTTAACATTACCCCAAACAAGCATTTTTCTGGAGCCACTGTTCCAGTGTCACTGAAAGAAAAATATCAGTATGTGGATACTTGCAAGAAAAACACTGCCCATTATTCACAGGGAGGAAGAAAAGTATGTCAGAATCTTTTATTCTATAGAGAAATTCATTTTGGTATAATTTTTCTATTGATTTTCCTTTTTAAAAAATATTTAAAATTAAAATTTTTATTTTCCCAGTTACATGAAGAACAATTTCCAGATTCTCTCTCTTCCTCCTCACCTCCAACCCCTTTTAAGGAGACACATGTGAAGTTATGCAAAACATTTCCATAAAAGTCTTATTGTGAAAGAAAACAGAGTCCCCCCCCCAAAAAAAATACTCTCAAGAAAAATAAAGTTTTAAAAAAAGAGTATGCTTCAATCTGTATTCAGACAAAATCAGTTCTTTCTCTGGATATATATAGTAGTTTTCCTAAATCTTTCAGAGTAGTTGTGGATCATTCTATTCCTGAAAATAGCAAAGTCATTTACAGCTTATCATCTCATAAAATTGCTATTACTCTATACATATTACATTTCACTTTGAGTTCATGCAGGACTTGCCAGGTTTTTCTGAGAGCATTCTGCTCAGCATTTCCCATAGAATAATAATATTCCATCATAATCATGTATCACAATTTATTCAATCATTCCCCAATTGTTGAGCATCCCCTCAAATTCCAATTCTTTGACCCAAGAAGAATTGTTATAAATATTTTTATACATATAGGTCCTTTCCCCTTTTAAAAAATTTCTTTTGGGATTCATATCTAGTAGTAGTATTGTTAAGTCAAAGGATATATATGATTTTATAGTCCTTTGGGTATAATTCGTATCTTTTGATCATTTATCAATTGGAGAATGGATCTTATTTTTTTCCTCAGTTCCCTGTAGATTTAAGAAATGACTGCTTCAAAATACTTTTCATAATTACCATTGCTAAATATATTTTCCCCATGTTTATTCTATTTTCTCTTTCCTTTCACCCTGTATCTCCTCAAAAGTGTTTTGGTTCTGACCATACTCTCCTTCAATATGCCTTCTCTTCTATTACCTTCCCCCTTTCTCATATCCCCATTCCCCTCCTACTTTCCTGCAGGATAAGATAGATTTCTATACCCCTATTGAGCATGTTTCTCATGGCATTCTCTTTTTTTTTCTTTTTGCTGAGGCAACTAGGACAAAGTGACTTGCTCAGGATCATACAGCTAGTTAAGTGTTAAGCCGAATCTGAACTCAGGTATCCTGACTTCAGAACCAATGCTCTATCTACTTACGCCATCTATGTGATTCCCTTCACCCCCTCATCATCATGGCTTTTCTTAAAGAGAATATAATAATGATTGGTTTTGTATTATTTTTACTTTAATCTGTGTGACTTTACTTATGATTGTTTTTTATCCAAATGCCAAAAAGGAAACTTTCATGGAGAAGAGAGGAATTATTAATATGATGATTCTCATCCCTGGCTTATAAAGGACGCTTAATTCAGTATCTGTTAAGCAACTCCAGTGGAGAGCAGAGGAGTCAAACAAATTAAAATGTAATACAACACATATAATATTAATGTATTTTCTCTCAGGCGAGATACACCAGTGAGTGAATCAAGCAACTTGATGAAGAAGGGAAGAATCAAGGTCATATCTAGCCTCAGGCACTTACTAGCTCTATCATCCTAGTCACTTAACCTGTATTTGCCTCAGTTTCTTTATTTGTAAAATGGAGATAATAGTAACAGTTACCATACATGATAGTTGTGAAGATCAAAAGAAATAATGACTATAAAATCTTAATTAGCACACAGTACTAGGCACACGGGAAGTGTCATACAAATGTTGGCTATTATTATTATTCATTATTCTTATTTATGGTTCATGACCCCAGTTTCTACTTAAGTTTTACATTATTGTGAAGACTATGCTTAATTCATATACATATAAACAAATAATTTAAAAACATACTTTCTGATAAGGAAAGATTATGTTATTTATCCATCATCATTACTGGGGCATGGGAACCAATAATAGTGACATACTACTCTTAATTCATCACATTTACATGTCAGGTATTATGAATATATAAACTGAATACCCAGGATTAGGAGAGCTTTCTATGCCAGAAAACAGCTTTACTCTGTGATTATAACTAGTTGAGAGACTAACTTAAAAAACAGCCTCACTTAACTATAGATTCTATCCACTGACACTCAACTCACAAATGTCATCACTAGATTTCCAAAATTTTCTGCCTTTTAAGGGAAAAAAATTCCACTTAAAATTTCCAATTTTCTTCAAGTTCAGTTATTATGATGAACCTGATGTTCTATTATCCTAATATGGTGTGCATCTGGATAATAGTGCAAAAGGAAGGCTAAAGCTAATGGAGCACATGAATTTGGGAGTTGTGAAGCTGCAGTAAGCTAAAACTGAGCAAGTGTCCTCCCTAAGTTAAATAAATATGCTGAACTCATAAAGATAGTCACCAGACTACAGAAGGGTCAAATCAATCTAGGTCAGAAAACCTGAACAGGATGAAGCTTCCATATCAATCGATATTAAGACAAGGTCTGTGAGTGGCTGCTGCAGATTCAGCCTGAGTGAATTAGAAACATCCTGTCACCAAAAAACAAACAAAACAAATATCTAACTAACCTATATCTACAACACTGAACTTCACAAGGACAAGTTCTGAGTATTCTAATTAATGCAGCCAAGATGCATATAAGAATCGAGCCAATATAATGGGAATTATTAAACCTTCCTATAAAGATATCTCAGTAATTATCTACAGTGAGAAACTAATAAAAATATTTTACAATAAAAAGTATTCATTCCACAAATATTTAATAAAAACCTAATGTGGGCAAGTCACAATAACATTTTTGAAAGTAAGGATGATTTCACTGTTACATTTGTATCCCCAATGGCTTGCAGGATCTGGCACAGTAGGTGCTTAATCAATATTTGATGATTGACTGAAATAGCCAAAATATAAGCATGTTCTCAAAGAAGTTGATAGAGGAATGAAGAGAACACCCTTTGACAATGATATAAGGAACAATGGACTAAGTGGCAAAGGAAATGTTCTGGCATAATAATCTGAGCAATTTAAGAAAGAAAAGATTACTTTCACTTGGTCAGAGAAGTCCTTTGAGGACATTTTTACAAAGGAAGTATCATCTGAATTGGACACTGAAAAAAAAGGATTTCAAAAGATGGAGATAAGTGTTTGTATAAAAGCACAAACAGCAGTCTGTGGTAAAAGCAGGACAAGAATGAAAAGGCAGCTGTCCAATTTGAACTGAATGTGGACTCAATGAAGAAGAATTGCATAAGCCAAACCTGAAAGCTAAGCTGAAATCAGAATGTAGAAGACCTCAAATATCAGAGTCTGGAGCTTATGTTTTATTGAAATGAGAAAGAGATTTTTGATTGGAAGAGCAAGATAACCATAGTAATTATTAGAAAAAGTTGGAAAGCAATGCGGACAACAGAAAGACTAGAAGCAAGAAAACCATGGAAAGGGATACTGCAATGGTGTGTGAAAAGATGAGGCTCTGAATGAGGATGACAGCAGTGGGGCTATGGAGAAGGGCCAAGGGGCAAGAGAAATTACTAAAACAGAAATCAATAGATTTGGCAGGATGGGGAAGAAATGAAAATAATTCCAAAATTAAAGCCTTAGTGAATATGGAGGTCATGGTGCTTTTAACAAAAATAAAGAAACTAGGGGAAAAGCAGATTTAGGTAGGGAAGAGGAAAAGGTCAGTTTTAGAAATTCTGAGTTTGAAGTATCAGCAAACTATTCAGAGGAAGTATATATTAGCAGTTAAAAAATATGGAACTGGAACTGAGGAGGTTACGGTACATTAGATTTAAATTAAGAAATCATCTGTATAAAGGTCATATTTGAAGCCAAAACTGCAAGACTGAAGAGAAAAAAGGGTTTATACCAGAATCTTAGGAAACACTTCCATTTAAGGGTTGGGAGGAACATTGGGAAGCAGAAGTAGTCTGAGAGGAGAGTGAACTCTTAAGTGTAATATTACAGAAGACAAGGCTGAGGAGGGCATCGAAAAGGAGATAACCTAGTGTCAAACACCAGAGGGAGTGAAGAGCAAGAAAAGATATAAAATTTAGTAATTTAGTAATAAGGTGGTCATGAGGGACCTTGGAGACAAGAGGTAGTCATAGAAATTGAATTGCAAAGGACTTCGGGGTAAATAAGTGGAGAAAAAAGAAGGCAGGATGTGTTGACCAAGAATCTGGAAACAAAGGGAAGTAGAAAGACTAACCTTGGAAAGTGATCAGGGTAAAAAAAAAAGTTGGTTTTTTTTCAGGATAGGGGAAATAGGAACATATTTGTGGACTTAGGTAGGAAACCTAGTAGGGGGAAAGAATGAAGATGGATTAAGGGGAAGGAGTATATAATTCAAGGCATTAGTTTCCACAAGAAAAACCTTCCTGTGACACTGATGGCTCTGATGCTTCATCCCAACCCTCTTCCTGCCACGATAAACCATCCTCTGAAGTGGACTTCCAGAGATCATACCTTAGAAGAGCTAAACTACTGGGCATCCACATCTCAACTCCAGGGTTCTGATTCACTGAGACCATTATGTCTAGCTAGCCCCAAATCCCAATAATGGCACTATAGAGAAGTCTTTGTTCTCAGATTCTTTCTCTAACTCTGGAAATAGTAATCAAAGCAACACTGCCTTGGATTCTGGAAAGAGCGTGTCAACTGACTGCATGGTTTCATTGGGATTTCCCAGTGAACAGGTGGGAGCTCCTCTGATTCCCCTCCGCTTAAGGATGACACAAAAGGAATTCTCATCATTTCTCACCTGGTTGGCTACTTCCTAGGACTTCATCATCTCCAAAATTTATCATTCTGCAAGATGAAATCAACTCGGAAACACACCTTCCCAGATCATTTCCCACACTGACTACATGACCTCATCATGGTCGACACAGATAATCTCCCTCCTCTTTCACTACTTTTCAGATTTGTTCTTTGTGTTATTTTCCCCACAGACTGGGAGCTTCTTGAAGGGATATTTTATGCCTTTCTTTGTATCACAAAACTTAGCATTGTGCCTATCACACAGCAAGTACTTAATGTTTGTTTGCACTGACATGACCAAATAGCTTTCCCCAGCCACTATTCTCTTATAAATGGCACAATAGATTGAGGAAGATCAATCCTCACACTGGAGTGAGGAAGACCTGAATTCAAATTCAAACTCAGACATTAATTAGTTATTCGACCACGGACAAGTCAATTAACTTCTGTCTCCCTCAGTTTCCTCATCTGAAAAATGAAGATAATATAGTGCTCACCTCCTGGGGTTGTGAATATAAAATGAGATTTTTGAAATGCACTTTGAAAACTCTAAAGCAACATATAAATGGTAACTATCATATAAATGATTTAAATATCATCACGTATTGGATTGTTTCAGTAGAATCTAAATTCCTTGAGGATACAGACTATCTCTTTTGTGTCTGGATCCCCAAAGCATAAATGTTTAATAAATGCTTTTTTTCTCCTATTCTGTCTTGCTAAAAGAATAGAGGAAGGTCTGGGTTTCAGTGAGAATAAAGGAATAGAATATAGAAGATGAAGGAATTCACCAACAATGAATTCAATATTGTTAGCAAAGTAGTAGGCAAAGTCAAATGGTAAGAATCAAGTGGGAAGAGAAGTACTGGGGTTTGGAGAAGAGAAAAAGCTTAAAATACCTACTCTGGATAGAAAAGGGACAAGTGACTGAACAAAGGATTACTGTGCAGCCATGAAGGCCTGTAGGAAAACCTACTTATTGTGATTATATTACTTTCTCTGAAAGTATTCAGCAAGTCAGTAGGAGCAAAGAAGTTAGGAATTAAACACGGTTGAAAATTAGCAGGATGGAGATAGCAGTTCAAAGGGGCTAAAGATTTATGTGGAAAGAAGGGGATATTATTAAATGGACAAGGACATAATTGAAGTGGTCAAGGCTGAGTAGAAAGAAAAATGAATAAAAATAAAAAGATTAAAAATAAGCTAGAAAGATATATAAAAGGCAAACTTCTAAATTTACTTAATAGTAAATCTATATCATGCATTTGCGATGTCAATCACAATTTTTTATCTTACCTTCTTGGTTTATCATCACTGTGTAGAAACCTACACAATCTGGACTACTCTATGGCAGTAATGAAGTGAAACGCAGTGAGGATGAATAAATTTAGATTCACTAACACAGTACCCTAACCAACTAAAATAACTGTCTACTAGGTGGGCTAACTGTTCTAAAAGTGAAATAGCAAATGACAAAATCCCTCTGTTATGACAATATCTACATTCTCACAGATAGAACTCTAGATAGACCTTCTTTGTTGCTTTAGGGAATTGCTTTGTTCATTTGCCAAAATACAGGAAAAAGAAAAAAAAAAAAAAGAGCAAAAGGATGGTGATTGGAGTGCTAGGTTATCAGGAAAACATGCTAGAAACTGAAATGAATGTAAGAAAAGGCATCAACACACTATTAAATGGATCATGAGAATTTAAGTGATGAGGGATTTAAAACAGAACCAGCAGTGAACTCAGACAAGAAAGTGAAACCACTAAAGAAATCTTATGGATGCTACTTATCAATCTTCCCATTAAGCACTGAGAAAAAGTGACCAAGTGATTTAATTACATCTTGCCTAAAGCTTACAAAAGTAGTGGTTTTTAATTAATTAAAATCTTGCAGTTGGGACAGTGAACGCCTAACTCCTTAGGGATTCAGTTAAGTTTCAGCTCACTCTACTTCCAATCTGCTATCCTCACTCTATTTCTGTATCTGTCATATTTGGAGACAGGCCCTAAAATTCTAAATCTAACTCAATTTTTTCTATGACTTTATGAGTTATATAAATTAAACCAGGTGGTTTATAAAAACTCTTAAAAGTTTCTTCGTTTCCAATAGATCAAGTTTTATTTTTCCAAATAAAAAGGAGAAAATCACCTTGGAAGAGACTGTATTTTTAATGGTATTTAATTGTAACAGCCGAATCTGTTTCTATTCTTTCCTATCCAATGATGTCAATAAAAGAGGGTGCTCCTGGATAAGAAAAAGTTGTATCAGCTAAGAATATGGAGGAATCATATCCAATAAGGGAACTTCAATGAAAAAGGTTTTTTTGATTTTTGTTTTTTTGGGTTTTTTTGCTGAGGCAATTGGGGTTAGTTGCCCAGGGTCACACAGCTAGGGATTCCCCTCTTTTTTTTTTTTTTTAATGAAAAAGTTTTTTAAGCTTCCTCCACAGATTTTTAATTCTGAACAAATCTTAATGACTCAATAATTATTGCAGGGGAAAAGGAAGGACCATAAATAGAATTTTGATGTATGGATCTTGTGACATTCTGACGACACTGTTCTTCTGTAAAGAACGAAACTTTGAAAGATTCTGCTGTGAGTTTCTTTTCTTGTCAAACTCCACCCATATTTGTATATTTGTCTGGCTGACTAACTTAAGCTGTACTCTTCTCTTTCCAATCATTATTATAGCACTTGCATCAGCATTTACCAATCCACAAATACCACTTGCAAAAAAACAATGACACCATCATTGCTTCCTCATTATTATAGAGAACCAAATGCCTCCAACACCATACTATCTAAATGGAAAAATAATGCCTTTCCCCCTCAGACTTTATGTAACACTCATACACCTCTCTAATGAACTTATCATGGAATGTTGTTATCTGGATATGTATGTTACATCCCTCCCCTAGTCTGTAAACTCTGGGGGGGAGGGGGAGGAGGACTAGTGGCTAAAATTAAGCATCTCCTCCAGCTCTGCACGAAATGCTGCATTGGATTATAAAGTTAATGGCATGATGGAAGCTAGAAATGGCATTATTATTATTATTGCTAATTCTTTCCTTCTCTCTCAAGCACAGAAAAGGAAGCTACTGGTAGCACTGATTCTTCCCACCAATTTGGCAGACAAGACAGGGCAAAGTGAGGAACCAGATTTTTTACCACATAAACAAAATTGTCCAAAAAAAAAAAACAACCCACATACAAATAATTATTCCAAATCTTGGTTCATTAATGTAGGATTAAATGACCATCTAGCTCAACCCCATTTTATAAATGGGGAAACAAAGTCAGGGAGATTAAGTGATTTGTCCAATGTCTCTTGGATGAGAGAAACTAGGGAAGAACAAGGGCATGCATCAGAGATGGGGTTGGGTCTATGTCCTCTGATTTCAGAACTAGCACCTCTTCTGCCTCCCTCAGGAAAGGCAGCAGACTCAACTCTGATCCCTATAAACCTGGAAATAACAAACATAATTATACAAGAACTAAGTATAGGCTTGACTTCTGCTTGCACATACTTTGTAAGTCTGTGTTTAAGCCATACTCTTCGATGGCTCCTGTAGAGTTTTGATTGCAGAGACCAAGGTACTGAATACCTAATTCCTCTACTGCATGTACCAAGTTGTAGGGCATGTATAACAAGTACCATGGTCAAAGAGGGCCATCCATACAGGGTCTCAAAGGCCCTCTCCCCTATCCCACAAAACCTAGGCTGCTCAGAGTGGGAATGAAGACTGAAGATCTATATCTGGAAGAGACTTTAAAAATCACCTAGTTTAACCCCATCATTTTACAGCTGAAGAACAGGGACAAAGATTAACTCTCTCAGGAGCCATGCACTGGGATCTGAAACCAGGTCCAACAACTTCAAATGCAGGGCTCTTTCCACTGTCCCTTATTACCTTCGGTAAAACATGTGGAAAGGGAAAGCCCATGATAGTAGTTGGAAGGAAGTACAATGGTGTCTGTGAGTTAGGACAATAACAAGCAATCCATAAACCCAGCAGAAGTAGTCAAGGGCATAGTAGTGGTAATAGGAGTAACAGGTAGGCATCCTATGATTATATCAATTCTCAACCTCCATATTAGCTTTAAGAACTGCAGAATCATACTATATAATGGGTTACAGGCCTTATACTTTTAAGTTACATTTGCTGCCAGAAAGTTCAGAGCCTTCTAAGAATTGAATGCAAAAGGAAAAAAAATTAATTTTAATTCTAAATTTTAAGGATATCCCAGCACCACTCCGCTATTATGTACAAAGAACTGATTTAACTTCATGAAAACTGGCTGAGAAAAAGGATTCCTGTGTGTGAAACTTTCTTAAGAAGGATAATTTGAGGCCTGCACATATCTTTTAGCATGTTCTTAAGAAAGAATGTAAGTATGTAATCTAGATAAAGATTCATAGCCTTCTTGGTTTTAATGTAAAAATAAGATTAATTATATTCAAAACCTTAGACATGCATATGCTTGTCTTACATATTTTCTGTCCTTTTTGTCAATTAATTTATTATTTGAATTTTATAAAGTCTTTTAACCCTTAAAGATTATAGTTTTATTATCTAAAGGAAGAACTCCATTTTGTTTTCCAAATGTATAACCATTTTCAATTTCATACAAGTATTAGAAAGCTATAAAATCTCTACCTGCTTAAACTTTAATGTGAGATATTATTGGAAGTATGGTCCAAGAACCTTAGAATGTTGATCTCCAATTTTTTACCCTCTAATTACAGGCCACAGACACCAAATAAAATTGCTTTGTATGAGCCCAATCCACTACAGTTCATCTTGCAAAAGTTAAGTTTTTGGAGATCTCCTGATTTGAATTAATAAAAATTAGCATCAATCTGGGGGAATTTATTTTGGTATTTGTATTTAGTATTGTGTGTCAGAATTCTTTTTGTGGACTTGGTGGAAGAAAGAAGAGAAATTACCATTTAGGATTAATACGACCACACAATTAGGAATGAGTCTAGAAAAAAATAACTTAAAATGCTAGGAAGCTTTGGGAAATATAAGTTCTAGTCTTTCAAGCAAAATTTTACAAAGAGATTCCTCTATAGCTCATCATCTCCAAGAAATTCCCTCACCTTCTGCTGGCCTTCAAGTATCCTAGGAGAAATTTTGACCTGAAGTGACACATATAGTCAGTCTACTGATTTTTAGCCAAATGAGCTAATCATACCTATAGAAACCTTTCTTGATCCCCTGTTCTCTTCCTCCTCAAATTATCTTGCCTTCCCTTGACTACATACATGTTTTAGCTCTCAGTAGAATCTCAGTTCTGTGATAGCAGGAACTCTCTGGTGTTTGTCTCTGCAACCCCAACACCTGGCAAACGGCTATACACAAAAGAGGAACTTCATAAATGTTTAGTGAACTGAACTGAACGTTTTCTTTCTCTCTCTGTATCTTTTTCTCTCTGTCTCTGTCTCTTTCTCTTTCTCTCTCATCTAGCCAGTAAGGAATTTTCATCTAAAAATCTGTTTTTAACTTAGTTTTTCAATTTAAAAGTGATTAGAGGAAACAGCGCCAGCTAAAGAACAGTCACATCTAATGTCTGTTACCACAATAAGTGCATACACTTTACTGACCTGATATAGGGCAATGCAGGATCCACATGGTGAAGAGTTATTGCAGTAATGTAGGAAAAGATAAAAGCAGCAGCTGTCCATATAACAAGGGCTGAAGGGAGAAAGCTGAGTCCTTGCTGAAACCACCACATCTCAATAGGACTTCTGAAGCAAAACAAGAAAAGGCGGGAGAAAAATATCCAACATACACATAAGAAAAAGTGGTTTAAATAAGTATAGGAGAGAACACCTCTCTTTCCATTAGGTTGTCCCTCCTGTCTGAAACATATTATCTCATGAAATAGAAATTCATGCACAAAAATCACTATTATCTTATCTTAAAATAATCTCTTGAAGAGATGAGGATACCAGATATTATATGTTTTAAATGATAAACTCAGATTTGTCACAGGCAATAAGAAACCAATAGTGTACTGCAATTTCAATATATACTAATGTTCACACACGTCCATGTTACAAATTTCTAGTGTCTAATTCAAATATCTTTTTTAATGTAGAAAAAAATTAGGTGGTTCCCAGGGACAAGAATTTAGTGATGAGGAACAGTGGTAAATCAGACTTTGAGCAGGAGAGATCTTACCTAAGCATTACAAACTACTAAAGGGTCCTTCTCACTATTCTCTTAGGACTACCTTTATCACTCTCTATTCACCATACCCTAGAACTACTACTCATCATGTACTCCTTTCTCTGAAACTTCAGCCAATATCTAGAGTATCTATACTGTTATAGCTCACTTAACTATCTTTCTCTCAAATGAATTTTAAATCTTATTTCTATAAGTAAATTTCTCTAAGGTTAGTTGGAAAGGCATCAACTATAATTTATATTACTACTTTTTTACTAACCACTTAATTAAATGTATTTGCTCTTTGTTTATATGTATGCTTTGTCTATTTCCTAAAAGCATATCCTGAATATGAAAATATACCTTATTACTGTCTACCTTTAACTACTAGAGGGCCCAACTTCAAAACTCACTTTTCCAAATGTTTAGTATATTAGACAAGAACAATATTTAATCCTACTGAGGACACTAAAACTATTTTGTGATAATTGAAAGGAACAAGCATTCACATGCTGCCTATTATGTGACAAACATGTGCTAAGTGCTTTAAAAAATACTACCTTATCTGATCCATACAATGAGCCTGAGAGAAATATTATCCTCATCTTACAGCTGATGAAGCTTAGACAAATAGAAGTGAAATGACTTGCCCACAGTTTCACAGCTAGTGACTGAGGATAGAATTTAACTCTGCTTTTCCTGATTCCAGGCCCAATACTTTTCTAATATGCCACTTAAGTTTGCCATCTAGCAAAACAAAAATCTAAAAATAAGTGGTATTCACTAATAATATATATGTTTATACTGCCTCCTGGCTAAACAACTAAACCAAAACACAAAGACCACAACGTGGCTATTCATTTACCATTCTTCAAAATAGTTTCTTTTTTAAAAGGAATAATGAAATAAGATACTTGCCAAAATGCCTAAGTAGTAGTGGTAGATGATCTGTTAAAAAAAAAAAAAAAAAAGAAAAAGAAATTAAACACATATAAAATTCAGTTAACTGTCAGTTTTCCTGGGTCAGAGAAAAATGCAGAAATATGATTAATTAAAATGTTTATCTTATCTAGCATATAAAATATGTTGCTTATTTTATTTAGCTCTGAGTACAATACTTTTAAGAAATATCATATGAAGAATAATTGAGGGCTCCAGGAATATTTAGCCTGAAAAAAAAAAGTTTTTAATAGCAATGTTAAAAAAAAAAGAGATCTATCCAAAATAAGAGGATATAAGCTTATTTCATGTTATTCCAAGAAAAAAATTTGAATCAATATGGAAGTTAGAGAGATGTAGATTTGAGATCTGAGATATAAGAACCTAACTAGCAATTCTATTAAATTAGTACAGCTTTGTTCAGCCAAGAAAAAATTTTGAATCAACATGGAAGTTAGAGAGATGTAGATTTGAGATCTGAGATATAAGAACCTAACTAGCAATTCTATTAAATTAGTACAGCTTTGTTCAGCCCAAAGTAGGTACTTAATATTTATGTGAACCCAAGAGTCAGATGAACTACATTCATAAATCCCACTAGAATTTATGCAGTAAAATACATATATATATGCTCTCAAATACTAAAATGGATCTTTGATCTTACTGCTATGGAAGTGTTTTCTAACATACATATCACACCTCATTCACATATAACCATGAGATGCAACTCTTATCTTTGTCCTTTCATATATTCATTCATTCAAGAGGTTCATGCAAAATACTGAAGGCTTCTTCACTTTCTCCTGATATTACAGCAATACCAATGGAACCCTCTAACCATCCTTACTTCACCCTTCATTCTCTCTAGTTGATCAGCTTATCTTCTCTTATCATAATTCCTCAAAAATATTTTTGACTTTTGTCCTTCTTTGAAGTTCTTATGATTAAAAGTTACAATTTCACATAAGTTCTTACATTGCCTTCTGTGTGATATTCATTTTTAATTCTTTGGAGATCTGTATTCCATATTTTATTGTTCTATAGCACTCCCAGTTGAATATTGGGCCTTTGCTTTCATGGAAAACTCATGCTCATTTCCAACCTGCTCTGTTCCTCCTGTTCACTTCTGAGGGGCTCCAATTCACTGTTAATTTACATTGCTTCTTCCAAATTAAAATAGCCTAGATGGTCCATCCAATGCACGCTATAATCTGACCAATAGATGCCTTTTTCTATTTGGTATGAGCAGGACAAACTCTAAGTGAGTAAAGTTCTCTTCCAGGATGAACTCTGCAGAGCTTTGCAGATTTTGATACAAGCAGCACAACACACCCTCTGTTAACAGGAGCATATAGAGCACTTCAACACCCATGGGCAAGTGTACTTCTGTCTGAGCTGAGTTCTTGATCTCATCCAGTAATTATGAGGCCGCTGAAAAGGATTGTTTTGATTGTTATATTATTCGGAGATTCTTGATTGATTTTAAAAGATCAGTGAAAGATACCTTATGGAAAAACAGCTGGTAACAAGTATTTTGCTCCACCAAATCAATTGTGTTTTTATAATCAATAAGCAATAAGCACACTTGAGAGCTTCTATTTTCTGCATCTTTCACTCAACTGTGAAATAGTAAAGATGTGATCCCTTGGTGAATATTGCTTGAGAAAGCTTGTTTCCTATGTACACAAAGATGGCCTCTCCTTTTTAATAAATAATTCTCATATTTTGGATAAATAGTAGAGTAGGGAAAGTAGGTTGTTGATATATATGTTATCTTAATTGAGATTTCATTCTAAACTTCTGGTATTCCAACATTATGCATTTCACTCTTCCAAGGCTCTCATATTTACGTCAATTCAAGCACAGATCTTTTCTTGGTCCAATCTGGTGATTCTTCCCATTTTTTGTTCTCTTTAATGTTATTTCCCTTGATAAGCACATCCAGGTTTTTAAGTGTTAAGACTCCAACTGTGCTGGTTTCACTGCCCTAAATGGAGAAAACAATTTGTCATAGTAATTAAAAAAAAAATATTTCCCCTTCTTACATTCTTGTCCTTCTATTTTTGCACTTGGGATGATTTTTCTTAGTTGGCTATCTTGCCAAGTTTTCTTTAAACCAACTTTGCTTTACACGGCTTATCTCTGCTTTTTAAGATGTTACTACTTACAATTTTCCATCAGCCTTCATAAGAATGTATAAGTTAGTTCATTTTCTAACTTGGTGTTGCCTTGGGCAGCTGTCTTTCACTGTTTGGCTGATTACAAAGTAATCTTTGGAGATTTTCTAAGATCTTTGCTGTGACAATTGAATTGACTGGTTACACTTTTTAAATAAAATCATTAAGTAGTCCCTATCCATTTCCAATTTTGAACTGTCAATTGTTTACATAATTCAGAATTGAATTGTTTCAATTATCCAGTATATTTTTCATTTCATTCTTTTATGTTATATTAATTCTGATCATAACTCTGACAAGTTGGTGTCTGTATGCCGACATTGATTCAAGAATAAATTCCATCAATATCAAGTCTTTTCCTAGATGTTAAAATATAACCTTTTATTTTTTGCTACATAACTTGGCAATTATGATGTCTAGCATCTACAAATTCTTTTCTCAAAGCAAGTGTTCATAATGAAAAGGCACAAAGCTTCAGTCTAATTGGTCAGTCAGTCTTTTGACTCTCATTCCTGCTTCCTGGATCATGCTTTACCTTGTACTCATCTTTTTCCACCTTTGCACTGAATTCAATTATTGGGGCTTATGTTGATTTAATTTGGAGAGTCTTATAAGAATTTCTTTATAGAATTTCTCTTTTTCCTCATCCTTAGTAGCATTTCTTTTTTGTATGACTTGCAATTTCTTTCATGATGGGTCTTTTTGCAAATACTTATCACTGGTACTACAATATACAATGATTAAAGAATCTCATGAAATAATGCTTCTTGTTGCCTTTGGTTATTTAATAAAACACAATATGTGGTCTCCTTTTTTATTCATCTTTATGAGTATCTTTCTCCATGGAGTAGACATTGAGCCTACTGTTTCATTTATAGCAAGAATGTCAAGATTGATATGATTTGGTTTTTTCAACAATATCGTATTCTGTGGTCATAAGATTTCACGTTTATAGCACCAATAGTCAATGTAAAGTTTTTAAAAAACTCCAAAAACTGTGTTGTATTTAGTACTTGGGCCCCCTTTCTCAGTTGGCTACCACCACCGTAGGAGAATTGAGATGTATAACTGAAGGTCATGATGTACTACTCTTTTGTTTCTTTGTTACAACAGCCAAAAACTGCCAAGTGATCCGCTTGCCGGCATTGTACCTCTCCATACTTAGGTTGGTCCTCAGAAAAAAAGTTGGCTTTTTGCCTGAGACATGTGTATGCTTCACTATCATAACGTCAGACGTTAAAGGGTCACTTCCACACCACAATAAGTCTCTAGAAAATAGATTCTGTGAAATATTTCCTTAAATGAAAAATAAAGAGGAATAAATTAAGGTTACCAAGTTATCATTAATGAGTGCAAATTTGGCCCAGCAGCTGGATGAGGAAAACTGCTTACCAATTATTTTCACATAAGTAAATTGGAAATTTGGCCGACATATGACCAGTCAAGCAAACAGAAAAAGTAAAATTTTACAAGTCTATTATAATCCAAGAGAACGATCTGGTTGGTACAAGGCCAATACAGCAGGGAAATGTTTTATAGATCATTGCTCCATGCCCTAGCTTTACCATACATTTCTATGAGCCTAAAGTCCAATTACGTTTTCTAAAACCCATAAATACAATTATTTATTATATATATAATATTATATATAATATTAAAAATTATAAGAATTTTTTATCTTGTCAGGTCTCTGAGCTGTCTATTAAGAAGCATTAAAATCATCAACAACAAACATAAGTGCTTATCAATTGTGCCAAGCACGATGCTAAGGGTACAAGAGAATCACTGAAAGACAAAAACAAGTTCCCCACTATCTAGGAGTTCCCATTCTAACGAGGAAGATAACCAGCAAGCAACTATGTATATAAAAAGACAGATACAATATAAATGTGACATCATCCCAGAGGGAACATTCTAGCATTAAGGGTGAAATAGGGGTGGGGTTGGAGTAGGTGGAGAAACAAGGAAAGACCTCTAGAAGGTGAGATTACAGCGGAGGTGAGTGCAGAGAATATTCCAGCCAAGAGAGAAATTCATATATAAAAGACGTGCATCTGGTAGACATGATACAGGGAAGAGCAGGGCAGCCACTTTCAGTGTTACTGACACACAGAGTAAGGAGAGGGTGAGAAGGTATAAACCAGACGGAAGACTTTATAACCAATCCCAGGTATATCAGGAGCAGCTGAGCTTCATTTGGGGAGGCCTGAAGGGACAATCAGTCCAGCACTTCTGGAAGACCAATCTGGCAACTGAGTGGAGAACGGACTGGAGAGGGAAAAGACTGAGGACAAGGAGACCAATCAGAAAGCTTCTTGTTGGGGTGGCCGTGAGATGCCAAGGCTGCCTCAGGGTGGAGAGAAGGGAAAAGTAGTGGAGCTATTTTAAAGGTAGAAATGCTAAGATATGACATCACTTTGGATATGTGGGTGAGGCTTTGAGGAAGAAAAAGACCATGAACCTCGGTGACTGGGGAAAGAATGGGGATGCCCTCCACAAAAATTAGGAAGTTCCGAGGAGGAAGGGATTGGGGAGGAGAGAGGAGTTCCAAGAGGGACTTGTTGCATAAGATACTTCCCATAAAAGATTCCAATAGGTTCGAGGTGAGGTGAGACTAGATAAAAATGGAAACCACAGGAACTGATAAGATTTGCCCCCGTGAGAGTGAAAGGAGAACGGATGCCAGGATGGACCCTCGGGGCACACCCGTGGCAACGGACAGGAACTATAGGAGACTGAGGGCAGACAGACAGGAGGACAAGGAGAAAAGTGTCCCGAGACGCTAGAGAACAAGAGTGGGGCGGTTAAAATGGGGGATTAGGAGAAGGCCACCAGTCTGGGCAGATGAGAGGCATAGAAGAGACAGAAGGAAAGCAGAAACGCGGCTCGGAGAGAAATTTCTCAGGAACTGTGTCCTGACAGAAGAGAAATATGGACGCCAGCCAGTGGGCGGCAGATGGAGGAGGGTTTTTAAAGGATGGAAGCGGAACGGGCGTTTTTTCAGGTGGCAGGGAAGCCTTTTTTTTTAGAGCGAGGTGATGGAAGAGCAGTCCCTGCGGAAAACGACAGGCTGGGACAGGAGCGGGGGCTGTTCCGGTGGGAAGGCCGGGATGCTCCGGCCCTGGGGAAGCTGCACTATTCACTAGGGGGCTCACCAGGCTAAGGATCTCACTTTCACTAACACCGGGCGCTGGGGTTAGGTAACATTAAAAAGCTCGGACCAAACGCGGACTATAGGAGGCAGGCGCCCGTGACTGAGCCGCGGGGGGGGGGGGGGGGAGGGGAGGGAGCCGGCGTAGCCCGCGCAGTGTTGGGGACGGGGGCTGGCCCCACGCGTCGCGGCCCCCGGAGAATGCTGCAGGTGCCACCAGTGACCGTTCCTTCTTTAGGCCTTCCCACGGGATGCAGGTGCGGGGCCTGGGCAGCCCCTCCCCCCCGCGCTCCGCAGCCTCCGAGCATCCCGCGGACGCGCCGGTCCGGAGCCAGGGCAAGGTCAGGGCCCCAAGGACGCCGAAGGAGACGGAGCCGCAGACGGCCGCCCTCCCCGGATGGGCCAATCCGCGAAGCGGCCAAGTCCGAGGCTGGGGCTCGAGGCGAGCCGCCCCCGGAGCCCCGCCCGCTTCCTCGTCCGCGGGGGTGCATCAGAAAGCGGCAGCGCCCCGGACGGCCCCGGAGATCCAAGTGCCCGGAGGCTTCCTCTCCGGCGTCTCCCCTTCCTCCTCCTCGCCCGATCCCGTTCCCAGTCCCGGCCTACCGTGCTAGCTGCACCCGCTGCCGCGGGCCACGCTCGGCCCAGCTCACCTCCTCCAGCCCGCAAGATGGGGCTCGGGGCGGGGCTGGGGGCACGCGCCTGCGAGAGGGACCAGCTCCTCCTCCGGGAGCGCGCCCAGAGGTCGCCCCGCCCCCTCCCACCGCCCCCACGGCGGCGAGTGCGTCCGCGCCCCCGCCGCCGCCGCCCCCGCCCACTCCAGCCGCGTCTGCCTTTACGGCAACTGCGAAAGTGTCGCGAACGCGCCGCTGCCGCCGAGCAGAGTCACCCGGACGGCCCAAGTGGAAGGTGCAGACCTGTGAGGGGTGCCGGGTCTCGCGCGGGATAGGGTGGGGTGGGGCTGGTGGCCTTCGCTGCGAAATGGGGAGGGGGTGGCGGGAAGAGGGTCGCCGCTACCGGAGCGGGGAAGCCGGAGGGGCAGGTGATGGGTGCCGTGGGGCGGGGGTCATTCCTCCGAGGGGCGAGCTCCGGGGGAGGGGAAGAGCACGAGGGGCCTGGCCGCGAGGGACGGCGAAAGGGGAGGGGGTCATGGAGAGGAGGAGCAGGGGCCGCCGCCACCGCCCCGCGTGGGGGAGCTGGGACCCCGCGGGGGCCTGCCGGGCCACGCTTCCGTGTCCACCGCCCGCCTGTGGGGAGGCGACCTTGTCTATGCACGTCTGCAGAAAGGCGGCCCCGCCAACCTGGGAGCCTCCGGGAGCGCCGGGGTCGGGCTCCGCTCTCGCCGGCCCCGTGGCTCGATCTGGCTCCGTCCTCCCTCTCTCTCTCTTATTGGGCTCCGTGACTTCTCTCTGCTTGTTCTCTCAGTGTCTCTTCTCTTTGTCTCTTTTTGCCTCTTTCTCTCCCCTCTCTCACTCTCTTCTCTTTCCCTTCTCTCTCCCTTTCTTCCTCTCTGCCTTTCCCTTCCTCCCTCTGTCTCTTCCCCTCTTCTGCTTAACTCTCTCTCCACTCCCTCCCTCTCCGAGTCCGTTTTGAGGGAATCGCGGCGGGCTGGGAGCCATTTCGGTTGGGCTTAGGCGCTGTTCTTGGAAAGAGGGGACCAAGAACTGCCAGGACTGGCCCGCGTTCCCGATCCCTGGACACCGGGGCTTGCGCTTGCCTCTTGCCCGTGGGCTGGGCTTGGGCGACCTGCTGTACACAGATCCCCTCCCGCAGATCCTCCGGGGGTTCCGCCACTAATAACTAAGCTCTCCTGGGATTCTACTTGAACACTCTTGCTTAAGAATAAGTCCGCGTCGTGGTCACCTTTGGCAGACATTTGCTGTAATAATAGTGCTTACACTTACAGAGGCTCTACAGTTTACAAAGTGCTTAGACTACCTTCTCAGAGGCAGCAAGGAAGTACTGAAGTTTGGCTTTTGTGATCCTGGGCAATCACTTTAACCCTTCACATTAATTTTCTCCTCTGCAAAAGGGGATGATAATACCCACCTCTCAGGGTACTTGTGCAGATCAAATGGAATGATACATAGAAGCACTATACAAATGCAGCTATTATGTCATTTAATGCTGTAGGAGAATCACAAGAAATACTAACTCTTCATCCTAAACCTTTGGGAGTTAAAAAAAAACGAGTATTAGACGGCAGGTAACAAGTCCTAGAAGAAAATAGTTGGGGAAAATCACCTCAAATTGTACAATTTCAAAAAAAAATTTCCACATTCTTAATGTTGTGCATTAGTACAGTCAAATTCCAAAAGTGGAAGAACTTTTCTAAATGACTATACTTAGAATCTAAAATAAAATGTTTGTACATGTCTAGTGTTTAGTTCTAAACCAAATGTCTTCACATTCTTCCATACATTCATTCTATTTTTCTCACTACAGTCCCCATTTAAAGAGGGAGGAAGGATGGCTTGATGGAAAGAATAGTAGACTAGGAGTAAGAAGATCTAGTTTTAAGTTTCCGACCAGCTCCAATAGTTTATGAAACTTTAAATTCTTGTGAAATTATGATCGGTAATATATTTACTTCCTCCCTTACCCTTCCTGTAAGACAGTTACCAGCATATCTGATTTTTAATGAACTGCCTATGATAGATATTTCTGTATTTTTAGGTAGCAATAAAAAAGAATGAGCACTGAGCATCATAAGGCCATCTGGTCCCAGGTCTGCCATTATGTGCAACATAACTCTGGGCTTGGGCTTCGGTTTCTGCATATATACAAATGAAAGCTTTAGATTGTCTAATCATTAAAATACCTTAAAGCTTTAAAGATTCTCTGACTTTTCTTTAAGCTAGATCAGATATTTTGCCAATTTGGGGAGGGGGGTATCGAATTATCTATTCCTATATGCTTTGTTGTACATATTAAGTACTTCCCTAAACGTTTAGTAAGCATTACCTATTTATAAGCACTGGATAGACACTTAAAAACCCAAGGGACATTTTGCATTATAACGGATCTAAATTGTGGTACTTTTAATGCAAGCCTGCTGAAAACCATTTATTTTGTGTGTATGTGTGCCTTTCTAAGTAATACTGAAATTAAATTTTTCTTTTCGTTTTTTTAAGTATTTGTCTTTGTCATTTTTATCATATCTCTGATAGCCTGTGGTGATTAACGATTTCTTTCAGCAATTTCTCAAAAGAGTAAGAGATGTACTAATTAGCCAGTCCCCTTTATAAATTCTGTGCACCATACTGCTAAGTCAGTGCAGCTCATAAAAACAGTTGCTGGAGGTTTGCCCATTTTGAGGAGGAGGAATCCATATCCCTGGCATCCAGACATAGGGGCATGGGGATGCTGGAATGACATGCTACAGGTTGCATACTGTACTATCCTTCTTTGTGATATAATAATTTTTTTTCTGATTGTGATAGTTTAAAATATTTCAAATGTTTTTTAATCTTGAAGTTTACTTATATTCAAGATTCCATTATTCCCAACTGCCATTTATTGTCTTCACCTGAGTTTGTAGGTGACATGGAATTTGGGACTGACTTTAAAAGTATTCAGTCCTTTAATATGATAATATAAATCCTGGATTTAAATGGATAGTTTTGTTTTTATTAATTGCTCAAGAAAATAGTTTTGCCAAACACATTAGTAATGAAAACCTTAAAAACTAATTGCACCTAATTTATTATAAATTATGTGATTACAGGTTGCACTTATACTGGAAAAGTTTCTAAAAACACAATTTCTAACGGATAAAAATCTAGGTCAGAGAAAGAGAAAAAACACAGAAGGAAAGTATCAGTTTATCAGATTGTCCTGCCAAATGCACAAACTTAAAGCCATTCGGATCAGTTGCTCTCTTAGCTGTCTCAGGGCCAAAAAACAGACCAGCTGCTTTCAGCAGTAAGAGAAATGGAATAATAATAAAAATGAAGTCGATTTATCTAGCTAGGTTTTCTCTCTTAATTTTAAGTTAATTTCTTTAAAAGTTGCTACCATGCCCCCACCCATGTTAGTTAATTAGTCTGACTAGTGACATTTTCTATGAATTTTTCACTCTGATCTAATAATTTAAATGCTTTTTGCCTCCTTGGATTACCTAGTTCCCAATCCCAATAGAATGTAAGCTTCTTATGGATGAGGGCTGAGTTGTCTTGTGGTTTATGGGGGGGGGGGGGGGAGAAAGGAGAACACTATTTACAAAGTGCCTTACACAAAATGTGCTTAAGAATTCTTTGTTGTTGAAGAATATGTCAACTCAATTACTAGATCAGCAATTTAATCTAAAGTGACCATCAGCTACCAGTTACAAACATAGCTTAAAGTGAATTGTGATTTAATCCAATTTATGCCAATTATGTGTGCTGGAGTATTTGAGCCAGACTAAAGCTTGGAACAAGGAATTAAATCTGGTTTTGTACCCTAGTTGAGAAATTAAGATGTTATTTTAATGTTTTTCTTATCAGCATATTCCGATTTCTTTCAATTCTACCTACCATTATCTACCTCTCAGGTAGATAATCTTAAAGTTTTGTTTTTTTTTCCCCCTGTATTCATCTATTTCACCTTGCTGATACTATAATTTGATATTTACCGTTTCTTCCTGGTATTAAGGCTTTCACTCACAGACCCCCACCTGTTTAGCTTTCTCCCATTTTTCTTTTGTTCAATTCAGTTCATATATAATTTGTACCTTCTTGATGAACTTTTTGTCCTTTCTCATCCTCATCTGGAATATTTATTCCCCGGTCTCCACTTCTGTAAGTCTTCTCTTTCCTGGAACTCTAGTTTTAAGATCTAACCTTACCTAATTAACTTCAGCTCAGGATTCTTTAATTCCTGTAGAATTTAGGATTTGCTACACAGCCTCAAGTTTGACTATGTTGGTTCCTCCCTCATATTTTATATTTTTTTCCTCCAACAGAAATATAAATTTCTCAAGGGGAAAGACCATGCCATCTACTGTTATTAATTAATTTTATATCCTTATCATCTAGTGCAGTTTTGAGGCAGGTTATAGATGTTATCAATGTTTATTAAATGATTAATGAATGAAAGAGAAGGGAAGAATTTTAAATATCAAAAAAAGGAAATGTAATTGTGAAACACTTCAAACTTAGCAATTTTATCATTTTGACAAGGAGAGCCCCAAAACTCTTTCTCTTAATCTCTCTCTCTGACCTAGGGGGTGAGCCTTGAGGTAAGGCACTTGAGAAGCTCCATGAAGGAAAAATGAATCCTTGAATCCTGGCCTCTTGTAAAGACAAACAGCTTCCTTCTGTTATCTAGGTGGGGCTAGTTGATTACGGAGTTGGAGACTCTAACCCCATTGAATTGGAGATTAATCCAGAAACACTTATTCAGTTCTCAAATTCCAGCTCAAATTCCACCCACTAGCCCCATCAAGAGCAACCCCAGCTTGTAGCCAAGATTTCTATTATTAAAAAAAAAAGGCAATTTTAAACTCAGTCCTTGCAGAAGACCTAACATGCCATGCCATGCATAACAGCAACCCTCTGCCCGCTGGAATGATATTTTCTTTGAGTGGTACCCTCTTTTTATCTTTGCCTATTTCCCTAAGGAGACTTTCTCCTTCAAGGAGCTTCACAAGTCTTTACCTCACAACTCATCCCCTAAGTCAGAGAGAGAGAGAATTTCAGGGCTTTCCTCATCAATTTGTTTTTTCTGCCTGAAAAATAGGGCTAGATTACTTCTCTTAGCACCTCAAATTAGTGGAGAAATAGGGATTTTTGTTCCCTGTCTGGTGAATTTATTGTAAATTTTTAGTTTATGGATTGTTTTGTTGTTATTTTATGTCATGTCCTCATATCCCTCTGTACTACCATCCCTGCTATTGAAAAAGAATAGGTAAATGAAAACAATGACATGGCAGTGGCTAATCTCATCCAGAAACTCTTTACTCTTTTAAGAGAAGGAAGGGGGTACTAGTTATGGACTATGGACCAAATACTCCAGAACCAAGACTGGTATAGTTAATCTAGGGCCTTTTTTTGTCAGGTTTTTATTTACCTCATTAAGTAGTGTTGTGGCCCTGTTTGTTTAATGCTGCATTTCTGCTTAAAGTCCTCCTGTGTTACTCTGAATCATGCTTATCATTTCTTATAACAATTATATTCCATTGTATTCATGTACCACAAGTGATGAGCATCCATTTTTTTTCTATCTTCTCTTCACCTATAGAGTTTTGCTATGAATGTTTTGTTATATGTGGAATTTTTGTAGCATTTTTTTAACATAAACTTCTTAGAGTTTCATTTAAGATTCAAAATGGTAATATGCAGGTGTTGCTTTTATTTTCCCCTTCAGATTAAAGAAAAAAGTAACTAACAGAAGACAGGAGCTATAAAGATCCATGAGTGGACATCGATCTACAAGAAAACGATGTGGGGATCCTCACCAGGAGGCCCCTGTGGGCTTCGGGCATGTAAGTGCCTCAGGATGTGTATTAAGTAAGTTGCTTCAGTTGCCTACCCCACCTTTGTCAAAACACCAGCTAAAGCGCCTAGAAGAACACAGATATCAAAGTGCTGGACGATCCTTGCTTGAACCCTTAATGCAAGGTTACTGGGAATGGCTAGTTGGAAGAGTTCCATCCTGGATTGCCCCAAATCTCATCACCATCATTGGATTATCAATAAACATCTGTACGACTGTTTTGTTAATATACTATTGTCCCACAGCTACAGAACAGGTAAGAGTCTTAATAGCATCATATATAACATTTGTTACAGATGAAAAGGAAACACTATAGTTGTGGTTAAACATTACTTGTTTTGATTAAGGAATTAATCTGCAAAAAGCACATTTATTTTTGTGTCAGAAAATCTCAAGAGAAAATTTTAGTGATCACTTTATAGTATAAAGATTGAAGAAAGGACTAAGATAAATAAACTTTGTTAGAATTATAAAAGAGATTGCAGTAGAAGAGGTTGCAAGAGATTTGAATCTTGAGGTGGATGACTTGGCTATATTTGTGATGGCATCACTCGAAGCATTTACTAAATGTCTACATTCTAAAAGGGTAGAAAATGTGTGTGTATGTGTGTGTGTGTTTGTCTAATATAAAGGGAATAAATACAAAGCAATTTGGGACCAAGGGCCCTAGTAAGTGAGGGAATCAGGAAAGGCCACATATAGAAGGTAACCGTTGGATCTTAAGGGATTCTATGATGTAGAGTTGAGTATTTCCAGGCATGGAAGGAATGATCCTTGTACAAATAGGGAGTGGTCATGTATAAGGATCAGAGAAGAGGCCATTTTGGCTAAATCATAGGGCATGGAAAGAGGGTCTATCAATGTTAGAAAGCCCAATTGGTAACAAGCTTTAAAAGCTAAATTGAAAAGTTTGTGTTTTATCCTGGAAGTAACAGGACGCTGCTGATGTTGATTGTGAAAAGGAGTGGCTATTAACTAGTTGTTGGCTTTTTTTTTTTAATCCGAATGCCTTTGGATATCTTCCTGCTGCTCTTACCATATTTATAAATGACTCTCCCTTGGTCTGTTTCTCTGATTCTGGCAGGCCAAAGGAAACAGGGAAAAATCAGTATAGTTCCTGTTAAGGAGGATGTGGCAGCCTCCACACTCTAATCTCCCTAGTTCACATACTAGTAATGCTATCCTGACTGCTTCTTCTGTCACCAGCCTTCAGTGGGGGGAGCCTTTAAGCAGGGAGAAGCAAAGGACAGGTTCTACCCTGAATAAGAAAACCAATAAATTTCTAACTTTATTAGTAGTACAAAGTTTATATCATTTCCTAGTTGACATGAACCAGAGTTGCTTTTCATGAAGAATTGAAAATATTGTGCTTCAGGGCAGCTAGGTGGCGCAGTGGATAGAGCACCAGCCCTGAATTCAGGAGGATCTGATCTCAGACACTTGACACTTCCTAGTTGTATGACCCTGGGCAAGTCACTTAACCCCAGCCTCACAAAAAGGAAAAAAAAAATATATATATATATATATATATTGTGCTTTTCATAAGCAAAAAATATTGTTCTGAGCTGCCCTTGCTCACCAAGGTAATAGCATTTGCCTACAACTATCACATGTAATTATTAAATCACGATGACTACTTTTGAATTCTGACAGTTTAACCATTCCAGATGCATCAGATTGTACTATGGGCTATTGCACATCTCTCCATCTTTTCCACAAGAACAGTCATGGTAAATTCTGTGTGCAAAATCTCCCTGATTACTAGTCCCATAAACATTCATATTTTTAGAAAAGAAAGTAAAGTTTGGCTGATATGACCTGTTCTTGATAAAACCATCTAGTTTTGTGTTCACCATTTTCTTGTCTAGATTTTCTCTAACTTCCTGTTCTATATTCTATATTTTTGTGAAAAATCAAAATCAAGCTCATTGATCTATTGTACAAGTTGTCTTCATCTTGCAGTGATAAATTAAGTCACTGTTCACTTTCCCCAGTCTGTTGGTACCTTTTCTCTTATTTTTTGTGTTTTATTATTATTGTTCAGTTGTTTTCTAGTCTTTATGACCTCATTTTTTGGCAAAGATACTAGAAAGGTTTGCCATTTCATTCTCCAGCTCATCTTACAGGTTAAAAACAACTGAGGCAATCAGGGTTCAATGACTTGCCCAGTGTCAAACCGGTTTTTAGAGTCTGAAGCTGGTTTTGAATTCAAGTCTTTCTCCCTGATTCCATGGTTGGCCCTATATATCTACTACACTATCTAGCTGGCCTGCCTATTAAAGATCACTGATGGATTCAGCAATCACTTCAACCAGTACTTGAGGACCAGAGGTTAAAGTTCATCTGGGCCATGGATGATTTTTCTTGATCAAGTTTGGCTCTCAAGATTTCTTTCTGCCTCACTACTTATCTTGAGTGTCATTATCCTTTGAGTCCAAAAGTCACACTCCTTGTCAGAAACAAAATGGGAATTAATCATCTCTGCCTATTTTGGGGGGCCTTTTTCCCCACCCCCGGAACTTCAAAAAAACCTTTAAAATTAAAACAAGTACAACAAACCCCAAACCCCTCTTTATTAAATAGGCTGTCAGCCAGTATTAATGAAGCATCTGTGCTAGGGACTATGCTTAGGTACTGTGGATATAGATAGAGATACAATGAGAGTCCCTGCCCATAATCTGTTGGGATGAGTACAAAGTGGATGCAAGGTGACTTTCAGGGGAAGATCCTGAAGGGTTTTTGTGACATTTGAGCTGAATCCTAGAAGGGAAAAGAGAGTCCCTTCCACATGTAGAAGAGTCAGGTCTGAGGCTCAAGAGACAGGAAGGCCATTTTGGCTTGAATGAGACTGAAATCATAAGGCATAAAAATAAAAGGTTATAAATCCATGTCTTGAGCTGTGTGCTAGATGAACAGTTATTTGATGCTTCTAGGCAGTTAGAGGGCAGCATAGAGTACTGAACGCTGAATCCAGTCTCATGACCCTGGACAAGTCACTTAATCTTTGCCTCATTTTCCTCAATTATTTAAAGTGGGGTAATAAAATATCTATAGGGCTGATGTAAAAATCAAAGAGGTAAATATTTGTTATTTTAAAAAAAACTAAGACAGTGCCAGGTACAAATGTGTACTTTTCTTTCCCCCTTTCCACCCAGCAGACAAATTGGCAGCCATTAGAACTTATTGAGTAGGAAGGTACATTGTAGGAACTCCATTTTGACAGTCTTTTAGAAGATGAATGCATTTGGGGAAAGACTTGAAGCAAGGGGGAAGTTATTGCTGTTGTCTAGATGAGAGGTGAGAAGGCAAAAAGATGGGCTGTGTGAGTAGAGAGGAACCTATTTCGAGCAGTGTTTTGTAGATAGAAATTTCAAGATGGGGTGGTCTGAGGAAAATTGAAGCTTCTTACAAAACCGTTGGTCATCCAAGATGAAAGAGCCAAAGCAGCTGAACTTAAGGGAGGTTTAGTCACTTGCCTCAAGTCTCACAGATGTTCATCTTCAGTTATTGACCTTACTTTTTATCCTCTCTGTATGTTCTTTTTAAAATCTTAAGTGGGTGGCCAAGTTCCCTGTGCATCTGTCTCTTTATACAGCTTTCCCTTTTTCTTTGTTAAAATTGTTTCTCTTTGTGTCTTCAGAATTTTATTCTTGAGAACTTTCTCTTCACCTGACTATCCCTGCAGAATTTTAAGCTATGGGTTTCTATCTCTGCATCTTTGAAATTTGTTCTTCCAAAATCTAGGGCACATGTCAGCATATTTCTGATTTTGCTTCACCTCTCTATCTAGAAACTATTACTGGCCACTTCCTACCAAGGTTCTCATTATTTCTACCCCATTAAACAGTAATATTCTGATCATGACAATCAGATTTTCAGTACAGTTTTATCCTCTTCCATTTGAAAAATAAAGTTATTATTGTAAATCAAGAAGTTGTCAGCTGCTTTTCTCCCGACAGATGGCCATATTGTAGAAGTCTTCCACCTTCACTCTATCTTTTTGTTTGTTTGTTTTTGTGGTACGTTTGTGATCTGGCACCTGGACTTATTATCTTATTTCTTATTTCTTTAATGGTCTCAATAGGATGACAGCAGCACTTTTTCTGCATTTCTTGTGGTTCAGTTGTTTGTGACCTTATTTGGGATTTTCTTGACAAAGATACTGGAGTGATCTGCCATTTTCTTCTCCAGCCATTTTACAGATAAGGAAAGTGATACAAGCAGGGTTAAATGACTTGGCCAGGGTCAAACAGCTAGTAACTAACTATATGAGACCATATTTGACTCTGCAAGATGAGTCTCCCAGACTTTGGACCTGGCACTCCATTCTCTGCACCACCTGCTCCTTGCTCTTTACCTAAATACCATCTATTCTTTCCTTTCTTTCCTCTCTTTTAGCTCCGGGATTTCCTTACACATGAATATAGTTTCTTAGTGTACAATGCTACATGTTGACTTTTTACCTGTCCTATTATTTTGGATAAGTTTCAACTTCCCAGAGCCAAATTCCAGTTCAATTCAGCAAACATTGAGATTTTGACCATGTGCCGGGCATTATGCCAGGTAACAAGTTGTTATAAAGAGGAATAATTATAACATGTTTACAAAGTGCAGAATTTAGGGGAGACAGGAAGAACCCTGCCAACTTTAAGTATCCTGAAGGACCTCCTCTGGAAGGTGGCACTCAAGCCAAGTCTTGAAGAGAACTTGGAATTCCAAGGGGGAAGTAAAAGAAAGAACATTTTATGGATAGAAGTGAAGTGGAGAGAGGGGAAAAAAGGGGCCACTTTGGTTAGAAAACAGTTTGTGAAGGGTAATAATTTGATTAGATTAGAGCCACATTGCAAGTATTTGTAGTTGAAACTAGAGGCAGTAAGAAGCCACTAAAGCTGTGCCTTCTTGATTTATAAACTTTAACTATTTGGAAGATGAATTGGAGAGGGCAGAGACTGAAGGTAGACTAATTAGGACACTTGCACAAAAGCTCTAGCAAGAGGTAGATTATGAGGGCCTTGAACTAGAATGACAGCTATGAGAGCAGAAGGAACACAATGGTTTTAGGAGAAGTAGAATTGGTGAGACTTGGCAGCTGCTTATATGGGAGGCAAGGAGAAATCTGAGAGTGAGCCTGAGAGACTGGAAAGACAGGAATTATAAGAAAGGTCCACCAAGCCTTAGACTATAAGGCCCAATTTACTTCCTTAGATAAGAAAGATCTCGCTCCAGATCTTGCTTTAGATTTTTATCAGCTACTCTGCTAAAATTTGAATAAAGTAAATCTTCAAATCTACCAATTGATTGATGCTGTCAAAAAAGATAAAAATGAGAGTCCTGAGGCATAATATCTTCTTGTTGAGACCTTCCTGAAATTAAATGCTTGCTTTTTTAGGTACTCTATACAGTTCTAGAATTTTGGAAGAAAAATGTATTAGGCTCATTGTGCTATTATTCTTTACAAGCTATTCATTTTCCTTTGAAAATTAGGACCACATTTGAATTTTTCCAGTAGTCCTTCATTCTTAAATGTTTTCCAAAGATAACTGATAGTGGCTCTCAGCATGCTTTTCTGCCAAGTCTGTTCTTACTAAGGAAGTAGTAACTTGAAGTCCCCAGTGGTGCTAGGTGTTTTTATACAAGCTCTAGCTTGTATATAAAACTGGGGGTGGGGAGAGGATTAGCATATCAAAATAGCATATCAATTTGTTGTTATACATAAGGATAGAGTTTTTGAAAGCTAAATCTTGCAAGATGAAAGATAACCAAATTTAGGATAGTAATTCTAATCTTATAATAATGTCTGTTTAAAAGTACCATGATCAATATTATTCTCCTGAATTGTTTCCATTATGTATAGCCAACAGATGTTATTATTTATCATTAAGTGTGAATAATACTGAAATGATACTCCCAGAATACAACTATGTAGTTATACTTGTTAATTAACATTAAATATTTAAATTTTATAAATTTTAATTCCTATCAATGAAAAGAATCAGATAAACATACAAAATTGGGGGCAAAATCTACTTCAAGTCCATAATTTTTAATAATGCAGTGCTAATTAAATTAACATTTTGAAAAACTTACTAAAGGTATTAAAGCAACATATTCTTAGGTGCATGAAGGAGTGTTAATTAGCATCAAAATCTTTATCATAAAAGAAAGAGGGGCAAGTAGGTGGCACAGTGGATAGAGCACCAGCCCTGAATTCAGGAGGATCCGAATTTAAATCTGGTCTCAGGCAAAAGAAAGAAAGAAAGTTAGAGATCATCAGGTAATTCACAAAATAATAAAAAATTGTTCTGGATATCATTTCTTATTAGGTTTGTTTTTTAATAGACCTAGAAAATCTTGATTGATAGTAGATGGTTTGAGAAAAAAAATATTAACCTAGTGACCTGAGGGAATGTGATATCAAGCAGTAATAAAAAGGAATATATAAACAAAAATAAATAGCACTATGAAGATTGATAAAAAGAAACTTTTTTTTTTTTTTTTTTTTTCCTGAGGCAATTGGGGTTAAGTGACTCTGGGTACTTGCCCAGAGTCACACAGCTAGGAAATGTTTCTGAGAGCAAATTTGAACTCAGATCCTCCTGACTTCAGGACTGGTGCTTAATCCACTGCGCCACCTAGCTGTCCCTAAAAAGAAACTTTTGAGAGAAATTCATTTCATCAGCTCATGTTTTTTCTACATTAATAACTAGAGTTTCATGTCTTGCGAATGCTTAAATTGATAGTCACAATTTTGTGCTTGACAAAATATTAAAATTTATAAGTGACACCATTTGGAATATAAAAGATTGCTTGTTGGAATTTTCATTGAAATTATAAATTTTTTAAAATATTTTTTTCTCCATTCCTTTTTTAAAGAAATGTAATGAGACCAAATCATTACTTAGAATTTTCATTGTGATTGACCTACATAGGAACCTGTCTATGTAAGGTTTTTCAAGTTAGTTAAGATAATGGATGTTCCAGGATTTAGCAATTTTGTAAACACATCAGCATTCCCTATAGCCAATGTGAGTTCATTCATACATATACCCTTCTCAAGATTTTATCCCACAGTGACTTATACTCCGTCTTCATATCCAACAGATTCTTCATGAGGTACCTCTGAGAGTGGGATATATAGGGAAGGGAGAAACACAAAAAAACTTGAGTTATTTTGAATATTGAGATTCTAAGCTTCCTACCCTCTTGGGAATGCTAGAGATATAAGGAATATGGTAAAAAGAGAACTCCCACCATCCTGATCCATATAGTTTTTATGAGAGTGATGACAAGGATTACAGTTATACAACTTAGTTGCCAACACTGGTATACTCATATATATTATATTTATCCCTTACAAAAGCTTGTCATTGTTTATAATCTAAGGAAATTTTTAACTATGAGTAGCAAAATCCACTTTTATGTTTATATTTGATTTGATAACATCTGAGAAAATATCAAGTATTGCTGTCTTGCCTCTTCAATAAATATTTGTTAAACAGATTTGGTGATTAAAAAAAAAATCATTTTCAGAGCACGAAAAATTTGTCCGCCAAAAAAGCCTTAAAGTATCTGTCAGCATCCTGTCTTTCTCTCTTTCCTCCTCCCCATCCTTTCTCTCTCTCTCTTTCTCACACACCATATTAAAAAACAACAAGACATACTGTTTTTTAAAGATGTTATGACTATCATTTGTTCTTTGAGAACAAAGAAGCTGTTTCTTGAGACACTGTAAATACTTAAATATTAGTGTTCCATTTTTTCTAGGTTATTTGTTAACAATTAGGATAGTGGAATATGACATCTTTGTGTAGCATCTAACTATTGATTCATGTTTTTAATAAACTCATTTATTACCTTTCTTATTTTCTCTCATAGGCACCTCTGTGGGCATATATTGCCTGTGCATGTGGCCTTTTCATTTATCAGTCTTTGGATGCTATAGATGGGAAACAAGCAAGAAGAACCAACAGTAGCTCTCCTTTGGGAGAACTTTTTGACCATGGCTGTGATTCACTTTCTACAGGTACTGCATAATATTCATTCTTACTTCCAATCAGGTTGTATATATAATAGATAAAGGCATATGAGGAGTAGAATTCAACTTAAGTATTATAATACATGCCAGTTAAGTAGTTTTATATTCAACTTTAGTATCTTTGAGTGTGAATTGAATTGTTTGTCATTAAGACTTTTACTGAATTTAGAAATTAAATATAAAATGATTTTAAATTTAATCATATTTTATATGATTTTAATTCAGAATGTTTTTTAATTACTGATTTTTAAAGTTCTTAAGATTAAATAGGTAGCCTAAAATTACAGTCTTTATCTAATCAGGCCTCCTAACAAGTACTTGGTTCCTCTTTTTTTCTTGTAACACTACTAAGTTTTAAATAAGTTTCCTGTCATCTAAGTTAGGGTGTTAAAGTCAGATCTGTGGTCTCAGTGTGGGGTATGGTTTAACCTTGATCACCCAGCCAATATATATACTGCCAAAGCAGTATTTGAACCCCTCAGTTCATCTGGCTCCATGTCCAACTTTTTTTAATGCTATTCTGTCTCTCCTATTGTAAAATAATGAGTCATTCATAGCTCATCACTTTAGAGCCAAATTGTGTATACTTATTTATATGTACTGGGTAGCTATATGTTCACAGTTAAATGACTTTGTCTACAGAAAAATTCAAAATTCTTATAGATGACCAAGCCCTTAAAAATAAGTATAAAGCAAACCAAGAAAAGCTAGAAATCTGAATAGATAAATACTGACTGAATGTTTCTAAAAGCTTGCAACTTAAAACACAGTGTAACTTACTGAATGCTAGTTTGTGATTCTATTTTTGTCCCTGGGAGATGAAATGTTTGAGCTGTCGTTACATTGTTTGAAACTTCTCCTGGCAATTTCTTAGCATATCTGTGTGACTAAAGTAATATCTGTTATAGGATAACAACCAGCTCTTTGTCAGTTAGAAGTAAATTTGAAGAGTATCCAAATAATTTGATTTTCTTTCTCATTCTTTTGCCTTTGTGCCAGTTAGCTAACTCAGTAGATAGAGGGCTGGACTTAGAGTTAGAATGACGAGTTCAGATGTGGCCTCAGACACTAGCTAACTGTGTTTTCTGGGCAAGTCATGTAATTTCTATTTGCCTCAGTTTCCTCAACTATGAAATGGAAATAACAAAGCACGTACCTCTCAGGATTGTGGTCAAATGAAATAGTATAACTAAAGCACTTAGCCTAGTGCCTAACATGTAATAGGCAATAAATAAATACTTGCTTCCTTTATTCTTTACATTAATTACTAGTACTACTATTGATCAGTGGATAGTAAAAATCTTAAATTAGGAAAGAAAACTTATCCAATTCTTTGTAAGATTGATTTTGATCAGAATTTTGTAGGAAATTTTAAGTTTTGAACCAAAGTTAAAGTTGAGATTATCTGTGGATTTTTTTAGTTATCCCCATTTCCTTTACTGTGGAAAACTGAAAGCTGATTATAAAGTAACAATAGAATTTTCTCAGATTTCTCTTATTTAACTTTTTTTTTGATACTAGTAAGAGTTAAAATGTTCAGTTAATTGTGACCTGTTTCTCCTGCAGTCTTTGTAGTTCTTGGAACCTGCATTGCAGTGCAGCTAGGAACCAACCCTGACTGGATGTTTTTCTGTTGTTTTGCTGGGACTTTCATGTTTTACTGTGCACACTGGCAAACGTATGTTTCTGGAACATTGCGATTTGGAATGTAAGTACAAAAAGTGACATTTAAAAAACACTCTGCAGTGCTGTGAGTGGTTTGGATTTGTGTGTTTTTAGCAAGCTGTAACATTACTAAATTCATTAAATAAAAGCATCTCCAGACTGTCACTCTTTTAACTTTTACCTGTCATCTCTTCTTTAGCATCCATTTTTAGAAAAATAAACATTAAAACATTTCAACTACAAGAAGGAAAAAATGTATTCCTTCCACATAAACAAACAAACAAAAAAATCCCTCATCCATTCTACTTTGGGATCTGATGATCATTGAGTGTTCAATAAATGATAACTAAGAATGGTTCTGATAATTATGAGTGGTTCTCCAGAATAGAGAAAGTTCTTTTCAAACGATAAAGAGCAATTTATTTCTCTAAGCAGTAGGGCTTATAGTAATTTATTTCTTACATATAGTTACCAGAATACAATAACCAGATCCATGACTTTCTTGTGGATAATGAGCATGCTATATTGATTATTATTGATAAGGAAACATCTAAGAATTTTGTAGACATGAGAAGAAAATCATGTGGTTTTACTAGTATTTAACAGGATTTTTAATAAGTGTTAAAAACAGATTATTACCCCAATTTTTGTTATTGTATAATAGATCCACATGTATTTGCTTGTTATAGTCTATCTTTGTAAGATTCCAAAAGAAAACCTTGTATACTTTTGCAAACTTTTAAAAAATTAAAGACCTCTGGGGCTGCTAGATGGTGCAGTGAATAGAATAGTCCTGAAGTCAGGAGACCTGAGTTCAAATGTGGCCTCAGACACTTAACACTTCCTAGCTGTGTGACCCTGGGTAAGTCACTTAATCCCAATTGCCTCGGCCAAAAAAAAAAAAAAAAAAAAAAAAATTAAAGACCTCAAAATAATATTAATGGCATTTGACAGGGAAATAAGTCAAATAATTTTCAGCAAAGAAGTCTTTTTAATTTAGAATCCCAAATAAACATTTTCTTCTCAAGGCATTAGATAAAACCTAATGCCCCCCCCAAAAAAAAAATTATTAGTTTATACATTAATTTTAATTTAGAAATTTTATTGCTAAACTTATTAGCAGTGACAATCATGAGCATTTCAAATAAGTAATTATCAAAGGGGACAAAACATAGATGAAAGAAGTTACAGTCATTTGTATTGTACATTCATTAGCAATTTATAATTTATCTGGGTAGTATTAGACTGTTAAACCAGAAAATATTCAAAATTTCTAACAATTTGGGGGGGGGTGTAACATACAGAATACAGAAAGACAGTATTTTTTATAATAAACTGTGAGAACCAAAACTATTATAATAGTAGGCCCCTTTGAGACCACATGCTTTTCTTGATCCATTTTTTATTATTTTCCTATTTAATTTGGAGATTATGACTCAGTTATTACAAATATCACAATTTAGATTTTGTATTCTCTGAAATCCATAGCAACTAGTACTCATTTTTGTGATTTATTTCATTCTACAAATTTTTTTTTTCCCACCCCTTTTCCAAAAGAAATCAATATGGTGGCAAAGTATGGATCAGCATCTATTTGCTGTTTATTTTCTCTTTTCTTGGTAAAGAGACACCACTCATAGAAAAGTGGAACATGGGAGGAAGAAAGAGAATATTGGACCAACTATATGTTCAATGTTGTGAAGGAAGTATCATAGTTTCCTGCTTATCAGTTTTTAATTTCTCAGATCATTTTTTTGGTCTTGTGTCATACTTCTCTTGTGGATATCTGACTTTTGTTATGGGACACATTTGAATGAAAATAGGTGACAGGGATGTGTAATGGTTGGTTTGGGCCTTCGATATTTGCTGGGTAGCAAGATTGACTGGACTATTGGAAAGTTGTTGGAAATAAAAAAACAAAGTCAGTTGGGAGTGAGAAAATGTGTCCTACAAAAGTCTCAAATAGTTAAAGAATGGGAATAAAGATTAAAAAAGCTATGAACTGGTATGATTAACAATAGTCTTTGCAATAGAGTTCTATTATGGAGTAGAGTGAAAAAGAAGATATTCAAGTAGGAAAAGGGATGATTTCTGAAAAGGATTGTACAAGATAATCCAAAAAAGAGTTAGATAAGTTAACATAAAAAATGAAAAGGAAAGCAACTCATATGGTAGAAGAAAACAATCTTTAAGTAGAATGAATAAACCATAATAGTCTCAAAATATTAGTATAGATTTAAAACTTAGAACTCAGATATCAAATTTGGCATTTCAGAGAATATAATTTCAGAAAATTTTTGCCATAAAATATTCTGAAATGTTAAAAAAAAAGCCTTTTAATATTGAAATGTCAGAAATATGAAGCTATGATATTTATAATAAAAATTATGTAAGTCTTTTAGGTTCAGTGAGTTAATTTGAGATTTTTTTTTTTTAATTATCTACCATTTTGAATAATCTAGAGAGAGAGTCCAGTGGCAATAAAAATTCACAGATTATTGTTTTAACTTTGCTGAAAGCTTTTCTTTTTTTACTTTGTTTATTGCCAAGGGAACATTTCAGATAATACCTCATTCAAATACTCTAAAATAATACTTAAAGATGCCACTTAAAGGATCTCTTCCTATACAATTTCCAGGGGCTTGCCTTTTCTTATTACTGTTAAATGAGATAGCCGCCCAGGCAGATAAAGAAGCATATGGTTAATTGTTGACTTAAGACATATGTTTATGGTGAGAAGGAGAAAGTTCAATTTCTGTTTTCCATAAGTAGGGGAGAAGAGGTAAGCACTGAAGTATAATTTCAATAACAAGGGGATGTCTATAACTTTAAAAAAATAAAGAATAAGGGGGCAGCTAGGTGGCGCAGTGGATAGAGCACCAGCCCTGAATTCAGGAGGACCCGAATTCAAATGTGGTCTCAGACACTTAACACTTCCTAGCTGTGTGACTCTGGGCAAGTCACTTAACCCCAGCCTCAAGGAAAAAAAAAAAAAAAAGAATAAAAATTTAGAAATGCCCTCTTTTTCATACAAATTCTTGGGGGTTTGGTCTAAACTATGTGTTTAATTTTTTTTTTTCAATTACATTTATTTTGTTTTATCAAGTGGTATTCCATATTTGTTAAGAATCAATTTTTTTTATGCATGTGTGTGTGTGTGCGTGCGCGCGCGTGTATGAATAGTTTTCATTTGTGGGGATATTTTTTATCATTTAAAAATTTTTTTAATAGAGTATTTGGGAAATTAAGGTTTGCTACCTCCATTTAAAAATTGCTTTTTAAATATTTTGCTGGTCTTGCCATAAGCTCAGAGGAACACAGCAGTTGTAACTTTTGCTAGTAACTATGATTCTTGCATTATAGTATAAGCCTAGAATTCTGGGAAAGTCAGTAATAGTTTTAAATAATTTTAAGAAGAGGAAACTAAGATTCAGATTAGGTGATATGCCAAAGGTCACAAAGCTTGTAAATAGTAGATCTAGTTCTTGGGCTCCATATTCTCACCCAAATTTAGAGTGATTAACATTCTGCCCTGTCGCCTCAAATGTTTATAACTTTCGTGAAGTTTTGGGCTAGAATTTCAGCTTTCTGCTCCAAAACTATAAGCTATTTTAAGTAGAGAGTATTATTAATACCTGGTTTTTCATAAACAGACCAAGTGTTGCTCCAAGGGGAAGAACTTTTAACAGACTTTTTGCTGTGGACACAAACCCTCAGTGGGGCCCATTCAGTAGTTACATCTCCATTTCAGCTAACACACCTTTGTAGGGAGGGAAGTAAGAGAAGCCTAGGTATGACAAATTCAAAGGCCAAAGAAGCTAGAAATTAGAGCAGAATGATAGAGAAAAAAGGTACCAATCTAGAGGGAGAGATTAGGGTATATTGAATTGATGTTAAACATGGTAGTGATTTGGAAGAGCATTAATGGAGCATATTAAATAGAAAAATTTAGTTTTACTCTACTGAACCTTTCTATATGTGGTTTACAAATTATTATCTTTTTAAACAAAACATTTAAATGATTATATATACATTAATATTTTAAAAGTATTTGTTTAGAAATGCTGATTTATGCAAAAGCCAAGCTTTTAAAAAATTATCCACAGGTTTCTTTTCTGGCTAAAAGAGAGAGCTTGGTTAATTAAGATAATCTATTCAATAAAAAGAATTCTTCCCCCCCCCAAAAAAAAAAAAAAAATCCCAGACATTGTTGAGTTGCAATCAGACCAACAATGTCCTGTCCCAAGTGTTTTATTGATTTTTCTCTAAATTTTACTGCCTATAATTATGACTCACTATATATATTTGTGGTCTGACCTGAAATAAATTGTTGTCTCTCTAAACCAGTTTACTCAGCTATAAAATGAATGGGTTGGACTATTGACCTTAAAGGTCCCTTCTTACTCTAAAAGTCAAGTAATTTTGTTTTTAAAATTAGATTGCAAAGTTAAGTTACTCAAAATTGTTATTGTTTGAGGTATTTCATATATATATTATAGAAGAAAACTTTCACAATTGTGATTTGTACAGTTTGTTGCATAAGACTGACATTAATTAAAAATCATATTAACAAAAATTAGTCATGTCATCATAAGTAAATTGTATAGCAGTTGCTGATCTGTTTTGGTAGAAAGCATTTTACTCACCTATATCTGTTAAAATCACAGATCTAGATAAAAAACAAATAGAAAAGTGTTGGTTTTGAATATATATAAAGTTTTATATATATGAAAATTTAAAAATCCTTATTTGAACTCATCCATTAAAGGTGGTTTTTTTTTTTTCAATTTATTCATGCATTTTTCTTTTCAACAGTTCCAGCAAACTTTAACACTATCCAATTATAATAATTTAGACCTCATAAATTAATTTAATTTGCTATAGGTAATGTCCCCCAACAGCCCACTCTGAATTATTTGAAATAATAACAAAGTACAGTAACCCAAGTGAAAACATATTCTTAAAACATTAAGTAAAATCTTGCCCTCTCCTTTTTAGAATTGGTCTTTGTAGTTGGCAGCCTCTGCTAATCTGATTATTTTTGACTAGCTAGCTATTATCCTATACCCTCCAAAACTACTGAGCCAATGACATTAAGGAAAGGGTCACTAGAGCAAAAGTTAGAAGACCTGGATTATAGGACCATCTATACTGCCAAAGTACTCTGTGAACTCAAACAAAGCTATTAGGCCCTTTCAGGCCCATATTTCTCAATTTGTTGTAACAACAATAATAACAATAATCTACTTAACAATTATTTCTTGCTTTTAAGTTTGCAAAAGTCTATGTCTCACCTTCTTTACTTACCCTGTGAAATAAGCATGATTGTAATCAAACCCCTTTTTACAGACAAGGAAAGAAATTGAGGAAAGATTAAATGATTTGCCCAGTGTGTCACAGACCAGATCCCAACTCAATTCTTCTTGACTTCAAGCCCAGAGCCTTCTTTTCTCTCCCATACCTCTTTTGATAAAGATAATATTTACTTACATTTAGATAGCAATTTAAGGCTTGTAAGATGTTTTCCTCACAACAAACCACATGATGCAGGTAGTGGAAATATTACTATACCTATTTTACAAATGAAAAAAATGGAACCAAAAAGACTTGTCCAAGGTCACTTTTAGTGGTAGAAACAGGACTTGCATCCTTATCCCATACCGCTTCCTTTTTTCCATCCATAAAATTTTAGTTCACTAAGGTAATTTTACTACTCTGAAACAAAGACAACAAAAAAATTTAAAGGTTAGAAAGAAAAGAATTTGAGTTAGAATTCATAAGGAAATAAGTCTTAGGAACGAGGCACAGTCAATTTAGCTTTTGTTGTGATCATATCCAGAGAAGAGTGTATGCTTTTAGCATTTAAGATTTATTTCCCCTCACCATTTCTTAATAGCTCTCATTTCTGTCCCTTCCCTTTTGCATGCCTGTTGTAATTTCTCTCCAAGAGAAAATAGTGGGAGTATGTTAGGGATATGTTGGGATGGAAGAGAAAAAACTCTTTAAGCATCATATAGGTATTTTTGTCCTGGTGCCACTCCTAGAAATAACACACCAAACAGATACGTGGTTAGATGCCAGTGCACACTCTAAAAGGGCTCTGTAAAGCAGACAGATTGTGGTTATTTGCTAACTGGATGGTTCTTCCACAGGTAATTGAGAAACGGATAAAGTATGGCTGATCTGGTTGTATTTCCAAATCATTTTTTTAAAATTAGTCTTCCAGTTTAGCTAAGAAATATACTTTTGTACCTTAGGGCAATAAAAATATTACCATTTAAAGCATATCACTTAATCTCTAAATGTCATCTTAAAGGCTGTTCCTTTTAAATGAAATCTTGGTGTTACTTGTTTTGGTGGGGCTATTTGGTAGAAGTTCCCAAAAAAGTTATTTCAGTTTCACATAGTTTCAATATTACAGAGTCCCAGACCATAATTATAACACGTCAGCTTCTCACAGGAACCCTGGGGCCCTGGTTCTGGAACTTCTTAGGTTGTTTGGTTGATGTTCTGAATAAAGTTATTTCAAAATGTTTTTTCCCTCACACATAGATTCGATGTTACAGAGTCCCAGATCCTAATTATAACATCCCAGCTTCTCACAGGAACCCTGGGGCCCTGGTTCTGGAACTTCACGGTAACTGTGCTAGTATTAATGCGCCCAATGAAGAATGGCATGGACTCTGCAAAAGGCAGCCCCTTTGTCATGCACAGAGCGACTCTGCAAATCAAAGTCTCAAAACAAATTGGCTCATCAGGGAAAAAAAGAAAAAGAAAGAAAGAAAAAAGCAATCTAAAAGCTTAGTAGGGCAATAAAAATCTATCCTATTGGAAACAGATTTTTTAAATCATCCTTTTGGTGATTACCTGAATATAAAATTAGTCTTTTTCAGTAGAAAAATGATCAGGCAAAAGCACCTCAAACAAAATCTTTTGTTTTTAAATGTTGGTTATTTTTGGTTTAACACTATTTTAAGTAAAACCTTTCCACCATTAAATAGGATCATTTGAGTGTTTTTACGTTTTGGGGAGATAGGAAGATTACCAATAGGATATTGTTATGGCTCAGGTAATTCCAGGGAATATTCTGTTTTCTCCCCACTTCTTCCCCCTCCTCAGTCACCTTTTAATTTTTTCTCATTTGAAGCCTGTCAAAAGAAGTTTGTTTTGAATATTTTATTGAAAAGAAAGTGCATCTTTATTTTCCAGCTTTATTTCATTTGCTGTTGATTGCATTCCAGTACAGACAATTTTCATCTCTGTCTTTTTCTATAAAAAAGTCATGATGTTGTTTTTCCTCTTTAATTAGTGCTTTAAACTAAACTTTCAGATCATATTAGTTGTCCTTTAAGAACTTTCCTTTTGTTGGGAATTTATT
The DNA here is from genome assembly GCF_048593235.1 of Sminthopsis crassicaudata. Lineage (NCBI taxonomy): Eukaryota > Metazoa > Chordata > Mammalia > Dasyuromorphia > Dasyuridae > Sminthopsis > Sminthopsis crassicaudata. Next base: position 429,534,666 of record NC_133620.1, read on the forward strand.
TTTTAAGAGACCACTACATCTCTCTGATAATGTTATATAAGGAATTAGTATGACCATTCATTGCCCCATAGCTCAGAATTAACAGTAGCCCAGTAGCCCAAGACATTAAAAATATATTGTTAGTAGAAAATTTCATTTTCCAAAGTGGTAGTGCCTTAATCTTCATTCCCCCCACCCCCCGCTCTCTCTTTTGGTCACAGGAATAGCAGTGCTTCATTTTTATAATTTAACAATGGCAAAAATCTTCTGAATGAAATCTGATAGTTGGTTCTATCATAGCTAGGTGAATCAGTTGGCCATCTAGGGGCTTCCATTAATTTTCTCACATAAGTAAAATGGAATTGGAAATATAAAGCTTTCAATATTCTTTTCACAGTAGAAACAGTGATGTCTTGTGTCATTTGAGACTTATGACTCCAGTTACTAAATAGTAATAGCATAGACTTTGGACTGAAAAATGACTAAGTCATGATCCTCTCTTAATCTAAATTTAAAATGTCAGTAGTACTTGGAAAGCAGCTAATTAAGGCACTTTAAGAACACAGGGGTCATTTTGCACATGTATTTCTTATGTTCAACTGGTACAACTCTATCTTAGGTTGCCAGTTATCACCCCAATCTTAAATGTTCTTACCTTTCTCTTGGTAGTTTCTCCTTATACCTTCAGTTTAAATCTTCTAGAAGTAGAAGATAATTTTAGTCCCTAAGTTTTTTATTTTCTATATCACTGTTCACAATGAGTAGATAATGAATAAATGATTGATGAAGCATTTTACTGGTATACTTTTTGTTTTTCAAAGATCTCTACATACTTTTGTGGAGTGCTGTCTTTGAAATATTTTTTAGCAGCAAATGCATTTTAAATGACAAAATGCCATTTTAAAATTGTTTCCATTTTCCCCTATATTTGAATGAATGCTTACTGCTCACTTACAGCAACTTATATTTTTAAATTTATGCTGGTATCATCATTATCATATGAAGAGAAATTTTAAAATTTACCTCAAATGCCCATTTTTAGTAACATTGAGGAGTAACTTCTAGGAAAGTCCTTTGGTAATTTAAATCTTTGTCTTCAAATACACAGATGAGGTGCTTCTTTCTGCTATTGGAAATCATTCAGTGCATCTTAAAGATTTTTTTATGGGTAGAACATTTGAGTTGAAATTCTGTACTCCTATATGTATTATCCAGTCAATTATAGAATTACCTAACTTATTCTGAAGCTTTTGTTGTTGTGTCTGACACTTCATTATACCCTATTTGGGATTGTCTTGGCAAAGATACTGGTTTGACTTTTCTAAGCTCATTTTACAGATGAGAAAACAAAGGGCAAATTGTTGTCCAGGGTTACAAAGCTAGTAAGTATCTGAGGCTAGTTTTGTACTCAGGAAGAGGAGAATTCTTGACTCTAGGGCTGGCACTCCATCTATTCTGCCTCTTAGCCATTCCTGTTTCAACTCCATAGCTTTCATAAAAACAAAGTAGATTGATGATAAAAAGATAAGATGAAGTTATAGGTTTCGTCCTCTACTTGTTAATAAGGATAACATTGTTTTTAAGTCTTTTATTACTTTTCTAGTTCTCAAGGATTATTATTAGTGATTATTGATAAACCAATCATTTGATTAGTTGGTACCTTAATAATAATCATTACCTTCAAATGGACAAACTTAGTTAACCTTCAGAAATCAGACTGCAGATTTGCATTTTTCTTTCTGTCAATCAGTATGCATTTGTTAAGCATTTACTACATACAAAGCAGTTTTGCTAAGAGTCAAGGATATAAAGAAAGGCAAAAGCCAGTTTTTGTTCTCAAGGAGCTTTAATAAATGTCCTTCATAATATGAGCTCATTCATAAGAAGGCTGATCACTTGCTCAAATTATAGTACGTCTGCATTTGTCACTTTAAATTATTTTAAATAAGCACATAATGTATGTATATCTGCCCATACATGCACATATCTCATATACATAGAGGTGGTACAGTAGCTAGTGCTCAGGACTTGGAATTTAGAAGATCACTGATTTCTAATCCTGTCTCAGACACTTAATACTGTGTGACTCTGGGCAAATCACTTCACTTCTCTTCCTCAATTTTCTCACCTATAAAATGGGGATAATAGTAGAACTCATCTTATGGGATTCTTGTGAGAATAAAATTAGTATAATATTGTAAACCTTAAAGCATATTTAAATTCTAAAAGAAAAATTTGAAATCCTTGTATCTTATGTGATAGAAAAGTTAAGTGGCATAATTTCTTGATTGTTTTGAGAAATACTTTTCAAAAATATGGGACAAGAAACACAGTATGCCTAAAAATTCTAGCAAAGAACTTTTTACTAGGTGGGTGATGAAGTAGATAGAGAACTGGGTTTAGAGAAGACTCTGTTTTCCTGAGTTCACAATCTGGTTTCAAATCCTAACCATCTGTGTGATCCTGGACAAGTCACCTTACCCTGTTTGCCTCAGTTTCCTCATCTATAAAATGAGCTGAAGGAAGAAATGGCAAATCCTTCCAGTATCTTTGCCATGAAAACCCCAAGTAGGCTCACGTATAATGCCTCAACAACAACATTGCTAAGCCTTATTAATCAATTAATATTCCTTATTAATAATGATTATTGATTAGTGCTTTAATAGTCAAGAAAATATATTCAAATGGACAAACTTGCTTATGGTAAATCATAAGTCTCAGACTTGTCACTTTATTCCACCTCTATTGGGACTCAGCTCAATATACTCGTTTAATTGCTACTACTTTACTCTGAGAAACAAAAGTTAGCCTTTCACTAAGATTATTGTTTCTCGTTATTTTTATTCCTACTTACAGTGATCTGAAATCTTCCCTCAGTCATTTTTGGTGCCTGTGACTTGTCAAGAGAGGCAGAGGACCATACTGGCTAGAGGACTGTTCTTGGAGTCTGAAAACATGAGTTTCCTACCTCTGACATTTCCTGGCTGGTAATTTTATTTCCTTGGACTCCAGGCAGTTCTCTAAGACCTTAAATTGCAAGTGAGTTGCCAGTTTATTTGTAGTTGGAGTCCTGATGAAATCATTCCTTTGGACCATAGTCTTGTTGAATTTTTACCTTTCTTTATTCACCTTCAAAGTGCTCATTTAGTGTGCTTTGAGTTGGGTAGCTGCCTCATATTTGGTATCTTTAGACACAGTTTCTTCCCATGATTGATAGAAGGCCATAGCTCCCCCCTAACCCCAAGTCTGAGGGACCCGTTTCACAGAGGAAAAATACTCTGGTCATTTAGCAGACTTCCTTTTTTTTCCCTCTAGTCAAGGAGGATTTGGCTTTGGTATTTCATTTGACATTGATAGTAAAATATTATTTCAACTTTTGTTTGGAAGAACTCATACAAATATCAAATTGATATTCCTAAAGCACAAGTGTGTGTCCCTGCTTACTACCTTGTTGAGGAAGCCAGAGTACTGAGCTCTTACTCTCCACAATGTGACTTCCTAGCTCCAACTGTCTCTCTAGGTTGATTGCAGTCCAAGCAGCTTCCTTGCTGTGTCTTGTACATGACTTCCCTTTCACCTGGTTCTGGACCTTTGTCTTGGTTCCCCAAGCCCCACAGTGCTCTTGTCTTCTCATCTCTACTTCTTTGAGCCCCTAGTTCCTTTCAAAGCTCAGTGCAGCTGCCTTCTCTATGGGACTCTGCTGCTTTATCCTTACCTGTCACTTTGTATTTCTTTTATCTAAGTTGTATCCTCTTTCTCCCAGTAAGAATGTAAATTACTCCTCCCAACTTCTACACTATGTCTGCCACATAGAGGCTCTTTTGAAGATTTATTGATTTAAAACAAAAAAAGTCCCATGTGGATATCCTCAAACAGAAGTTGAAATTTCTTGACTCATTTTTTCTTACCCTCTTTTTCCTCTGGCAACCAATAGAAAGTTTGGTTGGCTTTACCTTTTTAATATAAGAATAATTGTACCTACATCCAGAACAGGACATCTGGAATTTTTAGATGAAGTTTTCTTTTGTTCCTTTGCAGCCTGTTTAGAATTCAGATTATATTAAAAAAAGAAATGCCAATGGCCATAAATGATCAGGTTTGTTTTTTTTCCTAATTTCAGATTTCTTTCTATCTCATTCATAGCTACAGTCAGATTAAAACTTTACATTTAATTTTTGCCCAGAAAGTTTTCATTCAGACATTTTGAAATTATGACAGTTATAAGTCCAAACTGAAGGTATGAGTACTGTTTATATTCTTTAGAAGAGAACTCCAATTTTTAGGTGCTTTGCTACTTCTTTTTTTACAAGGTGTAGTTTGTGAGAACAAGTGGTTATGTCAGAACTTATTTAAGCTATCTATTGAATCCATGAATTCAATGAAATCAAATCCAGCAAGCTAAACTTCTGACTGTTTTCTTCCTTGTAGAACATAATTCCTTCTTTTTTTTTTTTTTTTTTTTTTTTGTTTGTGACTCAAAGGAGATTAAAGTGACCCACTTCTTTATAGGAGCTCTAATGAATCAACCCAGAGATTTTTATTCATGGAAAAAGGAAAAAAAGGGTAGAGATTGACTCTTTTATGATTATGTCTGCCACTCTATATAGTTTTGTTCTCTTAAACTTGCTTTAGAGGCCCTTTTAACTTGGTTTAGTTCATATCCTTGGAGATTAGTTCAGGAAGTCTTTTCACTGGTAGTCAAGGTTGGTGTCATGTCTTCAAGAGTTAAACAGCAAGTCTTTTTTTTTTTTTTTTTTTTTTTTTTTTTAATAATATCCCTTGTATTCATTTTTCCAAATTATCCCCTCTCTCCCTCCACTCCCTCCCCCCCATGACAGGCAATCCCATACATTTTACATGTGTTACAATATAACCTAGATCCAATATATGTGTGTAAATACCATTTTCTTGTTGCACATTAAGTATTAGATTCCGAAGGTATAAGTAACCTGGGTAGATAGACAGTAGTGCTAACAATTTACATTCACTTCCCAGTGTTTCTTCTCTGGGTGTAGTTATTTCTGTCCATCATTGATCAACTGGAAGTGAGTTGGATCTTCTTTATGTTGAAGATATCCACTTCCATCAGAATAAATCTTCACACAGCATTGAAGTGTACAGCAATCTTCTGGTTCTGTTCATTTCACTCAGCATCAGTTGATTAAACAGCAAGTCTTAAAGATTTTAGCAGAGAGCAATCAGCCTCAAGTAAGGTATTTTAAATTAAAAGGCTGAAAAAACAGTCCATAACTACCTAGTATACAAGATGGCCCTGCTTCTCCCCTTCAGGATATTGGTAGTCTAAATGCAAGAACAACAGCCTGAAATGCTTTTTAAAAGATTTTGTATATGAACATTTTTAAATGGGGCAGTCCAGAAAAAATTTTAGAAGAATTGATAAAAATCTTTTAGGCAAACAAGAAGACTGCTAATGGAGATCAATTTAGTTCCTTGGTCCCACTCTCTAAAGATAATCCAGTCTGAAATCTAAGTTATGTCAAGAGCCTGAGGCTAAATTTTCCCAAACAACTTCTAGTCCATGGCTTTGCTGCTCCCTTTTTTTGGGTCATCCTGCCACAGCATTCTGCCTTGTGGTGTCTTTTCCCCTCTCTCTCTCCCGCTTCCCTCCATGCCACATGGTATCTTCCCTAACTCCACTATGCTTCCCAACCCCACTTCTTTCAGCTAACTTAATCTTTTAGGGTGTTAAGTCCCTTTCATAATTTAGCCTAACAGCTAAGGGCATGCCCCAACCTCAAGGGAAGCTTCTTTTTCCTGGGTACTTGTGAGTTCCAGTGAGGAACTTGACTTTCATATATATGATCTCCCACTCTATTTCATATTTACCATTCCAGGTGTCTATTATATCCCTTCATTTTGTCTGTAAATTATTCCTCCTTAATAAATCTATCTTTTGCCAAAGAGAATGGCCATTGTGAATTCTTCAAAAGACCAAACCCCAACTTTTGGTGCCCAAAACCACATTACAGATCACATCAATAACCATTTTATACGTTGCATTCACTGTTGTAAATTCAACCAGGGCAAAAAGGTTATTATGTGTCATCTTCATGCATTTTTTTTTTTTTGGTATTCATTTGGCCCTTCTTCCAAATGACTATTTCAAATGTCTATCCAGTAAAAAGCTGTAAAAATGTTACTCCTCCACCAACTCCTCCAAGATTGAGCAATTCATCTTTGATCCCTGCTTATTTTTCAGCCTATACTCAGTCTCTTGGCGACTCTAAGGACCGTATCAGTTTTTCAGATTCTAGTTAGTCTAATTCATATATGTGTACCAAAGTTAGTCTGTCCTTGCCTAGAATCATTTTTCAAGCAGAAATTATTTTGAACTAAGAATTGTGAAGGAGGACTGTTTGAATCCAAAGAGACAGTTACAGGGAAGTGAAGAATTTTAATTGTGTTAATCTCACAACCTCATAACTTTGAGGTCCTTTGCTGCTCTTGCTTTCCACTTTTCTCGGACCTATTTCTTTCCCAGTTCATCCTAAGAACTTTGGGTGAGATCATGAATTTACTTTAACACATCTTTAGGAGGAAATGAATGATAGACTTTGCATGCTCTCTTTCTGAATCTTTTTTATCCCTGTTCCCTTAACACTTTTCTGGCTTTTAAATTTTACTGCCCTCATTTTTCTGATAAGATCATTTCTTCTTGTCTATGACACCATTTGCAGTATTCCCAAAGCTAAATTGTAACTGCTTTCAAAGAAAACTTATAAGAAATCTTAAGTGAATTTCTCAGTGATTAAGTAGATGATTAGTGAGAACAATAATGTGTGAGGGCTTATTTTTTCCCACTTTTATTGTGGCAGACAATTTCATTCTTTAAAAGGCAACAGGTTCATGCAAGGTCAAGTGTTTTATTTATTGCATTTTAATTGAAGTTCCTAATTTTTCTAACTACTTTGCTTTCTGATATTGCAAAGTATTTCATAAGTTTATGACGTAAATACCTCCTTTTTGGACAGTTAACACTCAAAATTGTTCTCTTTTTTGGTGAGAAAGGTTGAATTTTGATAGGACTTTTGTGTTCATTTGGTTGGATTTGTTTTGCTTCTATTTCATATCAACTAAAATGAATCCAAAAATCCCTTTCACAAAAGGTGAGGTTTTTATTGCTCTGTGAAATCTATCAAATTAGACTAAAGAATTTTTATGGGTTTTTACTCGAATTTTCCTCAACAAATTATTGATATGTTCTCCATTTTGTTCTATTCCTTCCCCAATATTTTGGAGAATTTTCAATTGTGCATGAGAGAGGAGAGCTGCTAAGCTTGCAGGTGATTAACTTGAAATTGTTTTGAGTAATTCTGCTTTTTTGGCTTTTTGTACCTAATTAGAATTGATGTGACTGAAGTGCAAATCTTCATAATAATCATGCATTTGCTGGCAGTGATTGGAGGACCACCTTTTTGGCAATCTATGGTAATTTTGTTCACATTGTATATCCCATGTAATGCATGTTATGTATCCTGCTTGTGTTTTCAAATGCCACATAATCCAATTAAACAATAACATGTAAAGTTATTTCATCTTCCTTGTTACCAAAAACCATCAGTAACAATGAAACACAGGTATTTTTCTTTAAAGCATGATAAATGTCACCTTTTTGACAATCAATAGAGCATTTGGTTTGATTCCAAGATGACAGTCCTGAAGGCCTTTGAGAATTTATGACCTTTCTCAAAGCTGGTGGCTGTCTCATTTTTGCAAATGAAGAAGTGGACTGCAGGTAGTACATCAAGATGCCTCAAAAGTGAGGATGATTCAGATTTTTTATTTCCTTTCCTGAACAAGTGGAATCCATTAAACTCTCCTTTTAGACATTTAAAAACTATAGACAGAGTACAATGGACAGAGTATGCTTTCCTTCCAGTATAGAATTAACATTTCCCTTGAAAGCAGTGCTAAAGGACTTTTTTTTTTTTTTTTGAAGCAGTTGTTAGACCTTATCCAAAATCTAGATAGTCTCTATAACATGGTACACATCTTCTTCACAAATTGCTGGCAGCATATTGTACAAAGATTTGGGCAAAACAATTTCTTCCTCCTTATCGGATCTGTAACTATTGTTACTTCTACCCTCCTCCCCTCCCCAAAGTAATTTAATAGTTATTTTAAGGAAGCTCTTGAGCTAGAAATCTTCCCCCCCCAAAAAAAAAAAAAATCTGTTTAATTTAAAAGCAAAATAGAGGAAAAAATCAATTCATTTGCCACTATTGCACTTCCCTAAGCATTTACTATTAGGGAAAGGTAGGTAGAACATAATAAAACTACAACCAATATATTATCTGAGTAGATTCTATTTAAAGCCTTTAAATTTGAAAACTGAATTCTAGGAAATAATGTCCCTCAGTTCATTCTGGTACTGTAGACATTTATATATGATGAAAGTGGAGGGTAATATGATAGGACTCAGGAATATAATTTTCTTGTAGGTTTTGGTAGTTGGCTATAACTGATAAATGACTTGGCTATCTCAGAATCAAAGACAAATTTGGGGAATACAAATTCTTCATGTGCTATTATCTAAATATAAGTGAAATTAAATTTATTTTAAGTGGTTCCTTTTGCTGTAGTATTAAAGAAAGTAGATTTATAGTATAAAGAGCAGAGGCTAAACTTTAAACACAGGAAATCTATATCTAAGATATTTGCCCAGGCAAGCAGTCCATTACTAAGCTGTTTTCAGAGAATTAGCTGGATTTTGTTTTATATTGTATTTTTTAAAAATTTATATCTGCCCTTCTGCATTTGAGAAGACTTAATTTCTGGCTCATTTGTTTGGTAGAAACAGATTTTCATCAAGATAAATAGAATGGCCACGATGTCCTTATATTGCGGGGTTTTGTTTTCAAATATAAGAAACTTTTTCTGAACAGCTGCATTTGTATTCAATTGCAAAGTTATAGACCATAAAAAGGTTTTGTGTTTTGTTATCTTTCACTAAAGTTCTACTCCAGTGCCACCTCAAGGCATAGTGGTGATGCTGAGAATTCTTGAAGGCTATATCAGAGGAGTGCTAGCTCTAAAAGACCCATCCAAACTGGAAAGAATTTCAATGTGGGTCTGGGGACTGATTATTCCTGTCTTACTCCAAGATTGGCTTAGCCATTAGTGGAGGTGTTCTTCTGCAGATTGGCCTGGAATGATGAATTTTTCAGTCACTGTAATTATTGAAAACTATCAACAAAGTTGTTAAGGGGTTGCCATATATGCATTGATGGAGGGAACCTCCAGCAACTGAGAAAATTATGATTCTTAGAGTATAGAAGAAGGACTTTTGTTTAATGTTACTGAAAAAGCATATTTTATTGGCACTCTTCAGAACCATCTTCAATCATTCCAGTTTGATGAAAAATAAATTCAGGGCCTTCATAATATTGGGATAAGTATATATAGAATTGCAGTCATCATTCCTCGATTGGATTTCAGATCCATTTCTCTTTTTTAATCAAATTGCTATTTTGATTTATGATAACGTATAGTATTTTAAGGTTTAAGAGTGTTTTCTGCATATTAAACTCTTATTCTTTGACGTGTTTCAGAAATAATTATGTGCAAATGAATTTTCTCTGATAAAATTCTTTTAACAGTAAGATTAAGCTCAAGTTTCTAGAGCCTAGTGTGCCTCAATTTCATCACTTCTATTGATGAAATTAAAAGGTCAGATTAAAGCCTGTTTTAGAAATACTCTTACTGTTTCAACAATTTGAACACAATGTTGATTATCATTCAATACATGATAAGGCTTGGTGCCACCTTAAAATATATGATTCCCAAATTCTTTGAAAGAGGAATGGTAGCTAAGCCCAATATGATGATAGTATCTATTTATGTTTGAATTTACTAAATACATAGTGCTTTTTCAGCCATCACAATACATTGCTGTTGTGTTGGTAAAATACAGTACACCATTGTGAACATCGTTGGTAACATGTAGCAAATCAGTTTTCCTCTTCCTAACCCCATTTCCAATGACAAATTGACTAGCTATCATCAGCCACATTACAACTTAAATGTGGTCAAAGGAGTTCTCTTTTGATGTAGGGAACCTAACCCATGCTCTCCAATCTTAAAGGACACCTTTTTCCACATGAAAGAGACTCAAGTCCTCAAGGCTAGAGGTAATGTGTGGTCAGCATAGCTCTCTCACTGTCAGCACATTTTCAGAGAGGACAGCCCAGTGCTCTCATTGCTTCTGACATGCAAAAGGACATTGCTAGAGAAATTAAGGCAAAGGAAAGTTGCAGGTGGCTGCTACTGTCATTATGCCCCCAGTTATAAGGGGAAAAGAAAATGTGGGTTAAGTAGTGGTGCCTAAGTGTTGTATCTCAGTGTAGGCCTTAGGGGAGATACTCTTGAGGCTGAAAGTTCTCCTGACCCTAGTCCTTCCTCCTCTGCGACTCTGAAGCTGACTTCTTGCCTCCCTCATGCAAGGGCAGGGTGCCTGGGCTCCTGTATAATGGTTCTTCTACAGAGAAGGTAAGAGAAAGGAGGAGAACAGCTTATATTTTTCCCTCTAGGCCTGCTGCCCTTTTCTCTGCTTTGTGGCCCAGGCCATGTACTAATTTGCCTGGCTGTACTAATGCTCTATATTCTTTTTTCTTCTTTCATAGGGCACCAATATGAGCTTCCATGACCCTAAAGTGATTTCATCAAATTTTAAATACAGTAGAACTCTGTTATGGCACAGATCTTTATTACACAGATTTGGATGTATACCATGGGTCAAATCGTGTCCCCCAAAACATAAAAACTACGTACAGTAAAAGCCTGTTATATCAAGGTTAGCCTATACCATGGATATTAGCACCAGTGTGGTGTAGGGGTTTCCCTGTATTTAGTGCTCATTGCAAAATGGGGGAAGATGGCATTTTTGTCTTTGCCAAAGGTTTTCTTTGTCCCTGTGGAGGAAAACACAGTGATAAATATTTTATATATATATATGGTGAGAGGTGAATTGAATTTCAGCCAGATTTCACTGATTTGAGATGATCTTACAATTTTTCTGAGCTGGAACAGAGTTAATTTTTGGAGCTCAAAGCAGCAGTACTGTTCACCCTAAATTGAAAATGAATTTTGAATTGGAAGAGGGGAATGTAAAGGGATTAGTTCAGTGTTGTGCCAGATAGAATTTGAGAAAATGTTGTCATTTTTTAAACTGGACCAGCATGTGGAATTCATGAAATTAAAATCTTCCACAGTGCAACAGAACATCAACAGATGCTTTGAAAAAAAACAACTTAGCAGTACAATTTTGCAAGAGGTCATAGAGTTCTATAAATAAATGGAGTTCTTCAGTATTTTGAAAGAATGAAGTAAAATGAGACATTTGTGAAATAAAGACAGTTCTCTAGGTTTAATTTGGCTTTTGTCTACACTCTATTCCCTTTTGAATTGGGATTGATAATGAAATCAGATCTTAATGGCTACATTTTGTATTCTCACTCATATTCTTACTTGCTTTATACTGTAAGAAAACAGGATAAATAAGTCATTAGTGATCTTTTCATCTTGCACCTATATTCTTCTGTGAATGCAATTAACTACTAGAATGTTTCTATTTTCCATTTTACTATCACCATGTTTTAAAATTGGATGTAATATCAAAAAACTATACTATATGGAAAAGCTAAATTGGGGGAAAGGGATAGAAATTTGTGGAAAGGACTTTTTAATGAAATATGGACTTTTAAAAACTCACTGCAAGTATACCTCACTTTATATGATAGTTACATGTCTGATGGATTAACAATTAGGAGCACAAAGTCTCAGAGTTTAAAGGACCTCAGAGTCTCTCCAGACTATCCTCCATCTCTTTAGTAGTGGATTCTGCTGCTGTAACATTCATGACAACTGGTCTTCCATCTAAGCTTTGCTCAAAGAGCTTTAATGATGCCTGGGGAGGCAGCCCATTCTACCTTGGTCTAGCCCTAGTTATTAGGAAATTCTTTATAGCTTACTAAAACATGCCTCCCTGTCTGCTCTCCATTTCTTCGAGTTTGCCTTCAGAGGCCTGGGAGGACAAGCCCTCTTCTACGTAACAGCATTTCCCATGTTAAGATTGCTGTCAGGTTCTCCCCAAAATCTTCTCCAAGCTAAATGGCTCCACTTTCTTCAATTGCTATTTGTGGTATAATCCCCAGTTCCATGAATTATGCTAGGGTTGCTTTCTTACACTTGTCAGCATATTTCCTTCAGTTACTAATGAAGGTTTTTTTTGTTTCTGTTTTTGTTTTTGTTAACGCAACTAAATCTTAATTGGAAACAATCTGCTGGTTAAAGAAACTATTTAGTAAATCCTTGAAAAAAGTGAATAATCCCCCCCTTTATAAAACATGTTATGTTAGCATTTTTCTTTTTAGGCTCATAGTAAAGTGAGGTATAGTTGGGTGAATTTGTTGGGGGCCTTCTTGCCTGCTTTTCTTTTAGTTTCCTCCTCAGTGGCCTTTGGCTTGTACTAACAACTTCAATTCTGTGGGGTTAGGATTCTTCTCTGGGAGCCATTATGCTTTAAATCCAGCCCAAGACTTTGTTCTCTCATGTTTGAAATGTTTTCTTCCACTGCTCTTAAATAACCAGTGATTGGCGAATAGAGGTCAAAAGGAACAGGGTATGTATCATAAAGGCCTGAAGAGAGTTCATTGTGTGATTCACTCCAGGCTACTTCTGCCTTACATTGGAACTTAGTTGTGTTACTCACTCATGAAAGAGCTTCTACTATTGTCTTATTTTGCCCAAAAAAAAAAAAAAAAAAAAAGGACGTCAAGACAAATGTGACTTGATGCTGTTCGGGCTCATTCTCTGAAGTATGGCAGCATTGTCTCTTGATAAGAAAAACAGGAAAAGATACTTGGTTATTGTTGTTTTAAATGAGAGCTATTCTTCCTGAAATGGGGCCACAAGGATATAGGAGAGGATGATGCTTATAAATTTAGGAACTTGGTTTTAAAGTATTTAAATTCACTGAACAAATATAAATAAGCTTATTTCATGTTATACATGTTTTAATTCTGTTCTCTTTCTCCCATTAAAGATTCCAGTGCTGAATATTCAAATGAAAATTTTTCCAGCACTTTGTACTGTAGCAGGGACCATATTCTCCTGTACAAATTATTTCCGTGTAATCTTCACAGGTGGTGTTGGCAAAAACGGATCAACTATAGCAGTAAGTATACTTTCACTTGCTATTTCTGGTTCTGGTTTGAGCTAAGATGTAGAAGAGCTGCATTTTCATTTTTTTCTTATGTAAAAAAAAATATAGCTATAGTTATATTAACTTACAGTTTTCAACCTTAGACTTAATAACAAACAAACAATAACTTTAGGGGTGCATGGCTTAGTAAGTTTGAATTCACAGGAAAATTCCTGTTTTTAGAGTGGGGTTTTTTTTTTGGTACTTAATCCATGTTGCCATTGCTTTAGTCAACTGAATTGCTTTTGTTCAACTAAAGAAACAGCTGTCAAGCACAGCTTCCACAAATTTCAGATTTGGAATTTGAGGAGAAGCGAATCTGTTCAGATTTCTCAGCAAAACCTTTCGGTGTTGTTGGTGTGTTAACTCTCTTCTTCTCCTGATTCTATATAGGGAACAAGTGTCCTTTCTCCATTTCTCCATATTGGATCAGTGATTACATTAGCTGCAATGATCTACAAGAAGTCAGCTGTTCAGCTCTTTGAAAAACATCCCTGTCTTTATATACTGACATTTGGTTTTGTAGCTGCTAAAATCACTAACAAACTTGTGGTAAGCACTAAAATAAAACTCCTCGTTTTTGTTTGTTTAGATTTTACCTGTTTACCAAGTCTGTAATTGCTGAGCTTTGTTACCTCTCAGTTCTCTGTGACCTCCTTCAGGCTCGTTTTCCCTTTCCTCCAAATTCTCAAAGTGTATCTTAAAGGTAGTCCCCATTCATTAGACTGTGGGCTCCTTGAGGACAGGGGCTGTCTTTTACCATCCTTTGTATCCCCAGCACCTAGAGCAATGTCAAGAATACCGTATATGATTAATAAGTGCTTATTGATGAAGAAGGTCCAAGAGGAACCAGATTCACTTTTGATGTTATAGATGATGTGTTACCACTATCCTGCAGGTACAGCTTTACATTTCAGTTGCTGCATCCCTCTGTTTAAGAACATAGATTTGAACAGTATCTCATTTTGCTAAGAGGAAGCACCACCCTTAGAGCAGTCTCAGAGCTGTAGTAAGCCTGGACGTCAGTCACCATCCCTGTTTGTCCTGTTGCCATCGGCAGGCAACTGAGTTCTCAGAAGAGAACTGTTTCCCTTTCCACATTTTCTGTATGTAAGAGTGAGGGCCTTTGTTCCTTTCCCTCCTCACATAACGTCTGTCCCCTGACCTTAGTCCCTCTGTGTGCCCTTGCATTTTGATCCTTGTCTACAGCCTCTGATTCTTCCTGTCCAAAGCAGCCCCAAGATTAAGTAGCTATGGGCCAAGCTGGAGTGAAGAGTCTGTAAAATCACAGCTTCATTCAGTGAGCTTGGAAGACTCTGCCCCTCTGGGCGGCCAACCCTGCTTGTCATTGTGGCCAAAGATTCACTTGTACAAAGGTCATTTTCTCTCCAGGTAAAAGGTTGAGGGAATTGCCTCTCTTTTCCCAAGTACCTGGACTAAATTTAAGCTTCAGTTCAGCCATTTGATTTGTGATTTCAGATGAGTCATTGTATTTCCATGAATATCAACTCATGCATGTGTCTGATGGGACAGTCACTCTCGTATTACCTACCTTGGGATTGTTAAAGGTGGGGGGAAGTCAGTTCGTAAACGTAAAACCCTGTATTGATGTCAGCCTGGGTTATTACTGCCTCCCTTGGGAACTGTTCACAAAACAAAGAGTTTTATCGTCATTTTGGTTATGCAGTTCTGGGTGCAAAGCACTGGGACCATGCACAGCTCAGCCTCAGGGAGCCTCTGCAGGAAGGGGGTGTCCGCTGAGCCTCAGAAAGAGCCAGGGAAATCTGAGAGTGAGACAAGGTGAGGGGGAAGGGGGTAAGGTTGGCGACCTGACCCTTTATATTCAATCCTGTAAGTAATAGGGAGTCTTTACATAGAAAAAAACTTAATACCTAAAAGGAGAATCCCTTCTTATTTAGTCTTTGAAGACTCTCAGGAGGCAAGAATTCATTGTCTCCTTAGATTATTGGTCCCTGCTTTTGCATAGCTCTAATTATTAAGAGGTTTGGAAGGCTTTGGGATTGATGCCTCATCACAGTTTAGATGTGACTCCAGACTTTCTGAAGTAATAGCCAAGGGACCAAGCTCTGGCACATTCTATCAAGCTAGAAAGGTTTTGAAGGTAGGTCTGGGGAGGGTTTGTGGTCAGAGAAATAGCCCAGCATTTGAGAGGCTCCTTCCCATATGCAGTAATTTTGAAGTGCCCAGCAAACCTAAGTCATGGAAGAGTTGTGGAAAATAGCAGGTTATTGAGATAGTGAAATTTATTTCCTATGTAATAAGTTTTTGTTTTTGTTTATGCAGTTGAAAACAAATCCTGGCACCACACCATTAGCCAGTGTGAAGGTACACTGCTAAATTCTCTTTTACTCATAGGTTGCACACATGACCAAGAGTGAAATGAGTCTACATGACACAGCCTTCATAGGTCCTGCCCTTTTGTTTCTGGACCAGTACTTTAACAGCTTTATTGATGAATATATTGTACTTTGGATTGCTCTGGTAAGTGGTATGCCTTGTTTATCTCATTAAGTAAAAGTAACTTCATTTTGAGGAGCCAACCTGTAATTTTTTTTTTTTTTTTCCTCTCCCTGAGGCTGGGGGTTATGTGACTTGCCCAGGGTCACACAGCTAGGAAGTATTAAGTGTCTGAGAACAGATTTGAACTCGGGTCTTCCTGAATTCAAGGCTGGTGCTCTATCCACTGCGCCACCTCGCTGCCCCCTCAGCCTGTAATTTCTAATGGAAACCTGGTTTATCTAATAACGATGCACACAGGCTTGTTGTTGGTAGAATGTGTAATGAACTTGAATTAATTTTGGACCATCAGAACACAATGATGCCTCTAGGGCTTTGTAGTATACCATTTCTTGGTTTAATTATCCTGTCTATTTAATAGTCATATTTGATTCCTACATTTGGTAGCTACAAACCATAACTAGTAATGGCTTGGAAGCTAGTCAACCTCTTGCAAATACTATGATTAAAGAAAGGGAACCTGCAGAAATTGTGTTCATTTGGGCTTTTCAGGGATTAAGTGGGATTCTGGAAAAGAGATAGATGCCTTGAGAAGGTCCAAACACTTTGTAAAATTCTAAAAAACTCTTTTCTTTGCAGGTCTTCTCCTTATTTGATTTAATTCGCTACTGTGTCAGTGTCTGCAATCAAATTGCTTCCCACCTGCGCATACATGTCTTCAGAATCAAAGCCTCCACAGTACATTCTAATCATCATTAGTGACTTAATTGTTATTGTAATAAGAAATAGGAAGCAGATATTTCTGCAAGAAAGAATCAGAAAACTTTGAGAAGAATGGGGGTGAATAAGAACAAATCTAATTTATAATAATCAATGTTGTATAACTTCTAGTCTTCGTTCTTGGTAACACTCCTTAACTAGCCTCTGTGAGAAAGGGGAATTCCAAGTCCTATCCTGTAAAACATACATGTAGTCCTACTGGTTTTGGCCCAAGAAAGCATGCAGGAAATAATGCCTTGTCTTTTGTCATTACCTTTGAATACTGAATAAACTTGTCCTGGGGAGCAGAGCTGCAGCAATGGAAAATTTCTAATGTAAACTATTTACAGACCACAAGACTGCTACTTTATAATTTTAATAAATCATCATCTTTTAGTGAAATACTTGTTTAGTGTTCACTCAGATTTTCTTTACTAAGGAGCTCAGCTCATGGCACTCTAGTTCCTGTGGCTATGTTAGTCCTGGGGACTGTGAGACTGAGTTGAAGGGGTTCCTGTTGTTTACATTACTGGGGAAGGCCGAGTGTTACTGAAGAACGAGTGATGGCCTTCTGGGCCTAGAGGAGAGCCTCTCAGCATGAAGTATAATGTGGTATCTTTTGTCAATTACTTTTATTTTTTTAAATAAATATATTATCTAAAAGCCAACTTATTTCTCAATTTTATTCCAGTGGATAAACTTTAAAAACTAAGTTTTAATGTTTGGGTTTTTTTTGTATGAAATTTAAGCAAAATTTATTTCTGCTCTTTAATAAATAAGGAAATTCTATGAGTTGTGTTGTCTTCATCTGTACTGTGACCCTTGTGTATTGTGTAAACATTTTGCTGGCTTGTGGAAAGAGAAATTGAAGCTTTTAGTGTGGGTTTTAAAGAAACGTCTGTGTTAACCTTTCAAGAACTGGTGGTGTAGAGAGATACCAAATCCCTATACAAATAAAGTAATCAGTGGGGTTGCTTTTTTTGCTCTTTACTTAGAATAACTAAGATACAGTTAGAAATTTGATGCTTTTGTATCCCTGTTCCAATGGTCTTACAAGAAGAGTTTTTACTGCTTTCATTGTAGGGAAGAGAGACTAATACCAGTTCTTTTAACAGAAAAGGTTTAAACCACTGTGGCTAAACTGCATTTTTTATTTCCCTTATCTCAATTTTAGTTGCTTGGGATCTGCATTATTCATTACCGTGGATTGTCAATAGTTGGCATTTGCTTTTCAAAGTCCATGTGAGTTAAGCAAGATCTTTAGTTCCTCTGTTAAATGGGGATAATAATCAAAGTTGTTGTGAGTAATGTGCTTCAGTGAGATACTATTATGTTTCTCCTCCAGAGAAGAAAACTGAGATTCAGGTTATGGCCCAAAGTTCAGTGCCAGTTTAAGTTGTAGTGCCAGGACGATAGCAGATTCCCCAAGCCCTAGTGCAAAATCTTTTCTAAGACATCCTGGTTTAAACTGTCAGCCTGAAAGAAGAGACTATATTCAATGACTGGCTAATCGATTTTACTTCCCAACTCTTGCCCTGATACCAAGGGACTTCCACACACTTAATGATACTCCCTGAAATACTTTTACACACACCTCCCTACCCAAGTCTTTAACTTGCTTATTTGCATGACCTACTCTTCCATCCACCCCATATACACAAAGGGTGACACCCTTGATCTTACCACATCACTCCACTTCCATGTTCATGAACCCTGAAATTACCCAATCACAAACTGCTGTCAGTCTACCTTTTTGCCTAACTACCTTCTCCTATCCTTTTAGCCATCTGTTCTTTCCCAGCCACTATCTCAGCACTGAGTATAGTGAATCAGTCCAATTGTACATTCTTATTTAGAATCTTTCGTGTCGTATCTTGTTGCTAATCTTGCCCTGCCAATCCTCAGCCTTATATTATTCCCACTTGCTGCCTTTGCTTTTAGTATGCTTCCAAACAAATCTAGTGAAAAATCATAAAACCATGCTAATGGAATCACGACAAATTTGTTGTTTTCTCAACCGGAACCTCAGTGCATCAAGACAGTCTTTTTTTACACTCCAAAGTTGACTCACTCTCCCCTCCCCACAGTAACTCTTCCACATCTTTTCATTCCTCTTCAAACCGCCCATAGTTCACCCACCCTGCCAGCTGGGAACCTTGTTTCTTTCACAGACAAAACTGAGGTCATTCACTGAAATTTTTTTCTCTTCTCAATTCAACCCTTCCCAGATGCCTTTTGTCACTGTGTCCGCCTCCATTCCTATTTCACTGAAGAGATGAACCGATGAGCCTTCTTTCTCTATGCCAAAGGCAGCTGCTCTGTAGGCACAAGTAACCCCATTCCATCTCAGTGTCTCCAGCAGATGGCCACCTCTCATTCCAGTCTCCTTACCATCCCAAATAGAACTTTGTTTTCCCTAGCCTTAACAAAGAAACAAAAGCAACCTCACTTGGTGCGATCATCCCTGACAATTATCACCACAAATCTCTCTTCCTTCTTGTGGCAAAACCTGAGAAGACCCACTACAGATAGCTGTCTCCTTTTCCATTCCTCTCATGCTCTTAACTACAGACTGGCTTCTGATTGTCATTCAAGCCAAGCTGATCTCTCCATGTTAACGAATAATTTCTTGCCAAATCCAATGGTAACCCTCATCCTTGCCATCTCTGCAGCCTTTGACATTGGCAGTCAGCCACTTCTTGATACTCTATGTTTTTGCAACACTGCTGTCTCCCTGTTCTCTCTGACTGCTCCTTTGCCAGATCTTCATCCATGTTGTGCCCAATAAGTAGCTGTCCCATTGGGTTCTGTCTAGGGTGGTGATTTGCAGTCCCATACCCAGGAAGCATCTGGGCAGAGAATGGACATCCTATCAGTTGTAGAGGTGAGAGGTTGCATGAATTGTGCTCTAAAATCACTTACAACTCTTAGTTTTCTATGATCCTATTCTCTTAGAAGAAAACATTTAATAGTTGAATGGGGCTTATTTCAGGTCAGTCACGAGAGAATATTCAAACATGGAGACTGGCTAAATTGATGGGGAAATGGGATATTAACACCCTGACCCAGCCCAGGGAAAATGAGTGTAACCTTATCTCTTTTCCCTTACTTCTTGTTTTCCCTGAAACTTAATTGTTTCTGTAAATTCTTGATGGTACTGACCCCTGGCTTTCTCTAGCTTCATTCACTTGTCTCACCAAACTGGTAAGCACAGGGACAGAGCAGAGTGTTTCACATTTGGTATTCTCATGGACTTTAGGCTACCCTTAGTGGTGGGAGAATACCCTAAACAGTCCCCTCCTGCCATTCTCCCATGGCCTATACTAGCGCTTCTGTTGGGGAGCATCAGCCTAAAGTTCAAGTCTTGCAGACCTGAACTGGCTCTGTTCCTAAGAGCATCCATGTAAAGATGGAAAGTACTAGAGTTCATTCAGTCCAGTATCCCTTTCTCTCTGCCCTTCTTTCCCCTTCTTTACAGTTAGGAAAATGAGGTCCAGGAAATGACTTGCTGAGGGTCATACAAAGTAACTAAGGATTGAACCCATATCCTCAAATCTAAGCCTCTTCTCCCTTTATCCCCAATAGTTAAAACCATTTCCCACGAACAATTCTTCCTTGGACTTTCCTTAATACTCCGGCCAAAATTACATCCCCAAGGAAGCGGCAGCCATGGTGTCGGCGTCCATGGGTCCCACTCTACCAAAGCCCAGATGATGCAAGGGGGTAAAAAGGCCAACAATGCTGGGGACATAATGGTGAACTGACATTGTTCATTAGCAGACAACCAAAAGTCTGGCTAATAGTATAAAGGGAAGTGTTCAACATCAAATGATTCTTTCAGAAAGAAATGGTTCTGGAAAACCATGCACTCCAACTGTGTAGCTGTGCCGGGATATCAAGAGAGATTCCTAATCACATGAGCATTTTCCACCTTTATTCACATTCTCACAGGTTTGGATTATTAAAGGTCTGGCCTTCTGGTGAAAGCTGTTCTCTGTGCTTCTGGCCCTGGATACTGAGAATACTAGTCCCTAAGAAAGGAGCAAGGCACCAAGTTCAGAATTTCTAGGACAGAGAATACCCAGGGGAGTCACAGCTGCTATTACCTAATCATTGCCCAGTTTGGCATCCCCTTCCAGAAAACAAGGAGTGAGAGCCCTGGGGAGTTTTCTTGGGAAGGAAGAAGCTGGGCTCCAGGAAAATCCTCCAAGTACCAGCTTGAAACAGGGCTCGGATGCCAAAGGTAACCCATCCTTGAACCTAACTGTGCTGGGGTCCTGAGACCAAGCCAGTTCTGGCCCAGGACAAACTCCCAAGTCCACTCCAGACGGAGCTGGGCTGCAGGCTGAGGCACTCCTGCCTCCCACACCACTTATTTCACAGTCTTTTCCTTTGGTTTCTTCTGTTTCTTCTGTTCCTCATATTCAGTGATTTTCTGTCGGAAGTAGCCTGTAAATTCAAACATACCTGTCAGATAATGCACATGACAAGGAAATATTCACCTACCCTCCAACTGCCCACCCTGGATTTGGGCCCCTTAATCTTTCCCAGGGTTACTTAGCCTTTCTCCAAGGTTGAGAGAATGGATCTACGGAACACTCAGATCTCTGAGGTCTGATGTAAACAGTGGGCCTGAGCCTTTGTGCAATTGCATCCTGGGGTTCTGAAGATTCTGCCCAGGGACCAATGGACCCACAAGCATTTATTAAGAGGCTGCGCTCTGTGAGCAAAGCAAGAGTGAACAAGCCCAAAAGAAACATGAGATGTGCAAAGGTAGAGAAAATGGTCCGAGAGACTGTCTGTGTCCGAGCTCGTCTTGGGCCAATCCTCTCCAGGCAGACGCAACTGACCCTAAGGTCATTTTGGCCCTCTCCAAGAACGCAGGACAACTACCCCTACCACCACGTGCCTGGTAGGTGCCATGGGGAGCACCCGGGCTACAAGGAAGGCAGAAGAGGGTCTCTGCAGACCCTCAGGTGACTCGTGAAGGTGAGGAGAGGAAGAAGTCGGATGGGGATTCTTACTTGGGCAGGCTGCAGCAAGCACTTAAGAAACAGCATGTGTTGGGCACTTGGCAAAGCAGAAGTGAATAAACAAACAGAAAGGTAGCCCCAGCCTCGAGGAGCTTCTCCTAATGGAGAAGACAAGCCATAAAGAGCTGAGAAGGAAGGGAGGGGAAAGAAGGAACCCACGTTGGGCCATGGTGTTGAAGTCCTGGAATTAGAAGCAGAGCCAGAAAGAAATGGCTGACCTGGGCCACTCTCCAAAGTGGAGGGAACCACCAATGGGAGAAGAAGCCATTGAAATAAGGGTTGCTCCCCTTGCCCTAAATTGTGGTGAAAAAGGAGACCCTCTGCTTCCTGACAGGATGCAGAAGCACAGAGCTCTTTCTTGATGTCTACTTTGTTCACCCTCCTAGAAAAGTTGAGGTTGCTGTCCCCTTCTCCAATAACTCTATTTTCCCTTCCCGTCAAAGAGACACACAGTCTCATGCACACACTCTCTGTCTCTCCCTCCTTCCTTCCTTTCCTCCCTCCCTTCTTCCCCACCCTCTCTCTGTCTTTTGTGTCTCTGCCTCTTTCTCTGTCTCCTCTCCCTTTTTTCCCTCCCTGTCCCCCTCCTTCTACTTCCCTTCCTCCTTCCTTCTCTCTCTGTCTCTCATTTTAGAACCAGACAACTATATCCAAACCTACACTGGGGTGAATCCGGAAGTGCTCACCTGCATGAGATGTCCTGCTCTTCTCTGCTTCCTGGATGAAAAGGGAGAACAGTTGCGTCTTTACAAATTTCTTCACAAACCGGCGGCTTGTTTTAGAAGCCAGGGCCTTACAGAAGGGCCTCTCCTGGAAGCTGCCTTGCCCATCTGGCCCCCGCTTGAGGTAAGAGGCATAATGACCCACCGTCCGGATGAAGAACTGCACAAAGGGTCCCGAGACGTGCTCATTGACCTGCTCCAAAGCTGCAAGGATGCAGAAATTCTTTCAAAATAGGGTCTTTCGGAAGAAGTAAGGTTATATACAATTTGTAGCAAGTGGGGTCTTTACTAAGGATCGATTTCCTTGGATGTCTGAGAATCGCAAATTTAAGTGGAGAGAGGGTACTGTTCTCTCTTAGGCCATGTGACAATGTGGAAGCAAGGACATCTGGCCCACAGGTTTTGTGGGTCTGGGACCAAAGTGCCTGATGAAAATGTTGTAAAGTGGACTAATGTTTCCCCCTAAAAGAATCTATCTTATGATGGAGGGCCCAAGTTCTCTTGGATGCCCTCAGTTCTGGAGTGCTGAGTTGAGAAAGCAAAGAAGAGAGTTGGAGGAAGGAGGTGGGATTCTTGGACTTACTCTGCAGGTCATTATTCCCCTGGGCAAGAGAAGACAAAATATCATTCTGCAGCTTGGGGGGTAAGACATCCCCTTCATCTCCAACCTAGGAGAGGATTAAGAATTAGCTCATGGGACAAATGGGAAGGTAGAGGGGAGGGAAATGGGGAAGGGAAGAGGCCAGTAGAAGACTGACAAGAGTGGGAAATCAAATCATGTCCTAAAAACATATTAGTTGTGTGACTATGGGCAAACCACAACCTTTTATTGGCTTTAAACAACTCTAAATATAGCCCCTGTGCAATACAGAAAAGTTCCTTATCCTGGTGAAATCACAGATCCAGATCTGTTGCCAGTTCCCCTAAAAAACAAATCTTTCCAAAAGAGTGAAAGAGAGAAAGAGAAGGAAGGAAGGAGAGGGAAGGAGGGAGAGATGGAGGAAGGAAAAAGAAAGAAGATAAGAAAAAATGAAGATGAAGGGAAGAAAGGAAGGAAGGAAGGAAGGAAGGAAGGAAGGAAGGAAGGAAGGAAGGAAGGAAGGAAGGAAGGAAGGAAGGAAGAAGGAAGAAGGAAGGAAGGAAAGAAGGAAGGAAGGAAGGAAGGAAGGAAGGAAGGAAGGAAGGAAGGAAGGAAGGAAGGAAGGAAGGAAGGGAGGGAGGGAGGGAGGGAGGGAGGGAGGGAGGGAGGGAGGGAGGGAGAGAGAGAGAGAGAGAGAGAGAGAGAGAGAGAGAGAGAGAGAGAGAGAGAGAGAGAGAGAGAGAGAGAGAGAAAGAGAGAAAGAAAGAAAGAAAGAAGAAAGAAAGAAAGAAAGAAAGAAAGAAAGAAAGAAAGAAAGAAAGAAAGAAAGAAAGAAAGAAGAAAAAAGGGAGGGAGGAAGGAATGGAGGGAGGAAGGAAGGGAGGGAGGGAGGAAGAAAGAAAGAAAGAAAGAAAGAAAGAAAGAAAGAAAGAAAGAAAGAAAGAAAGAAAGAAAGAAAGAAAGAAAGAAAGAAAGAAAGAAAGAAAGAAAGAAAGAAAGAAAGAAAGAAAGAAAGAAAGAAGAAAAAAGGGAGGGAGGAAGGAATGGAGGGAGGAAGGAAGGGAGGGAGGGAGGAGAAGAAAGAAAGAAAGAAAGAAAG